>NC_073273.2:22407500-22612500 GCF_029289425.2 Pan paniscus | reverse complement strand
TTCTCTCTCTCTCTCTCCATCTCTCTCTCTTTCTGTTTCTCTCTGTCTGTCTCTGTCTGTCTCTGTGTGTCTGTTTCTCTCTCTTTCTCTGTCTCTCTCTCTGTTTCTGTTTATTTCTCTCTGTTTGTCTCTCTCTCTCTCTGTCTCTCTCCCTCCCTGACTGTCTGTTTCTCTCTCTGTCTCTGTCTCTCTCTCTTTCTTTCTGTTTCTCTCTGTGTCTCTCTGTCCATCTCTGTCTTTCTATGTCTGTCTCTTTCTCTGTCAGTCTGTCAGAGCCCCCGTGCTGGAGAGGGCCCTGCCCCTTCCAAGAAAGTGAGAAGCACCTGCTTAGAGAGGCCGAGAGGAATCTAGACAGACAGGCCTTGCTAGGCTTCGCCACTCGGTGCATGATTTTGGGAGGTCGAGGCCGGATCCTCACTTGGATGGAAGGGGCATTTTCCAACTTTTCTCTCTGTCATGTGTGGCGTCCCTACTTCTTGTATTTCCCTGATAAGCTCCTCGACTGAGAAATACACGTTTAAGGCCAGGCGCGGTGGCTCACGTCTGTCATCCCAGCAGTTTGGGAGGCCGAGGCGGGTGGATCACCTGAGGTTGGGAGTTCGAGACCAGCCTTGCCAACACAGCAAAACCCCGTCTCTACTAAAAATATTAAATTGAGTCGGGCGCGGTGGGGCAGGTGCCTGTAATGCCAGCTACTCGGGAGGCTGAGGCAGGAGAATCGCTTGAACCTGGGAGGCAGAGGCTGCAGTGAGCCGAGATCGCGCCACTGCACTACAGCCCGGGCTGTAGAGTGAGTGAGACTCTATCTCTAAATAAATAAATAAATAAATAAATAAATAAATAAATAAATAAATAAATGCATTCTTTTCCGTGCTGACTGACACTTGCAGGCATCGGTTGTCTTCGGGCATCACTTAGTGGCCACTGTTATTGAAAGTCGAGGTGACACAGAGGGAGGTCTCCCGGACTTCACCGAGCCTGGGGCAACGGGTTTCTCTCTCTCCCTTCTGGAGGCCCCTCCCTCTCTACCTGGTTGCCTAGGGAACCTCCGCCCTGGCGGGGGCCCTATTTTTCTTTGATTAGCGCTTTAGTTTTCTATGTGTGTTGGTTTCTTTCATGCGCATTGACTCTTCTACTTGGGTTTTAGGAGGGGTCAGTTTAATTTTCAAGTCGCCGCCTGGCTCCCCCCACTACCTATGTCCCTTTACCTTCATTTAGTGAATCAGTTAGGTGGGTTCCCCCCAAAACCCCTACCCCCCGCCTCCCAACACCCTGCTTGGAAACCTTCCAGAGCCACCCAGGTGCGCCTCCCTCTTCTCTCCCCTTCTCCCACCCCTTGCCAGAGATCTCATTCTTGCTAGGCTGACATTTGCAACGGTGGGCGTCAGGCCTCACTCAGTGGCCATGGTTTTTGAAGATGGGGGTGGCACGGTCCCACTTCCCCAGAGACAGCTTGGGCCGATGGCATAGCCCTTGACCCGCGTGGGCAAGCGGGCAGGTCTGCAGTTTTGGGGTTTTCCCCAGCTTCCTTCTTCAGGCCTCCCTCCCTAGGAAAGCTTCACCCTGGCTGGGTCTCAATCACTTTTTATCATGATGTTTTAGTTTCTCGCCCTCCCGCCGGCATAGTTTCACAATGGGAATGGTGTCACAGCTCTAGTCTGGACCTTCTTAGTATTTGCCCAGAATTGAAACGCTTTCTGAAAACTAATACTTTGCTCACTTAAGATTTCCAGGGACGGTGCCTTGGTCCGTGTTTGTTGTTTTGTTTTGTTTGTGTTTTTCCTTTTTCGTATGTATTTCTTTTCAGATGAAGTAGAAATCCCCAGTTTTCAGGAGGACATATATTTTCCCCAAGACATGTTAGCTGCTGTTTTCTCCTGTTGTTAACTACGCTTTTGTGAATCTCTCAACGTGTAGTGAAAGCCGGTTGATATTTACTATACTTCAGAGCATCTTATTTTCTGGAAATCCGTAAGTGAATGCTGCGGCTGCTCTTGCTGCTGCTGCTGCTCTTGTTGCTGTTGTTGCTGTTGTTTTCAAAGACCACCCCAGCCACTGTTTATGGGATCAAAAGCATTATAAAATATGTGTAATTATTTCCTGAGCACGCCCTTCCTCCTCCTCTCTCTGTCTCTCTGTCTCTCTCTTTCTCTGTCTTCTCTCTCTCTCTGTCTCTCTCTCTCTGCCTATTTCTCTCTCTCTCTCTCTCTCTCTGCCTGTCTCTCTCACTGTGTCTGTCTTCTGTCTTACTCCCTTTCTCTGCCTGCCTGTCTGTCTCTCTCTCTCTGTTTGTCTGTCTTTCACTGTCTCTCTCTCTCCGTGTCTGTTTCTCTCCATCTCTGTCTCTGTCTCTCTTTCTGTCTGTTTCTCTCGGTCTCTCTCCCTCCATCTCTGTCTGTCTCTCTCTTTCTTTCTCTCTGTCTTTATCTGTCTCTCTCTGCCTGTCTCTCTCACTGTGTCTGTCTTCTATCTTACTCTCTTTCTCTGCCTGCCTGTCTCTCTCTCTCTCTTTGTTTCTCTCTGTCTCTCTCTGTCCATCTCTGTCTTTGTCTGTCTGTCTCTTTGTCTGTCTGTATCTCTCTTTCCTATCTCGCTGTCTCTCTCTCTCTCTCTCTGTCTCTCTCACTGTGTCTGTCTTCTGTCTTATTCTCTTTCTTTGTCTGTCTGTCTGTCTGTTGGTCTCTCTCTCTTGCTCTCTCTCCCTGTCTCTCTGTCTGTCTCTCTCTCTCCCTGTTTTTTTCTCTCTTGTTTTTTTCTCTCTCTCTCTTTGCCTGTCTGTTTCTCTGTCTCTGTCTCTCTGTCTCTCTCTCTCTCCCTGTCTCTCTCTCTGTGTCTGTCTTCTGTCTTACTTTCTCTGCCTGTCTGTCTGTCTCTCTCTCTCCTTGTCTGTTTCTCTCTCTGTCTCTGTCTCTCTCTTTCTGTCTCTCTCTCTCCCTCTGTCTGTCTCTGTCTTTCTCTGTCTCTTTCTCTCTCTCTGTCTGTCTCTTTCTTTCTCTCTGTTTCTCCATCTGTCTCTGTCTCTCTCTCTTTGTGTGTGTGTCTGCCTTCTGTCTTACTCTCTTTCTCTGCCTGTCGGTCTTCCTGTCTGTCTGTCTGTCTCTGTCTCTGTCTGTCTCTCTCTCTTTCTGTCTCTATCTCTCTTTCTGTTTCTCTCTCTGTCCATCTCTGTCTTTCTCTGTGTCTTTATCTGTCTGTCTCTCTCTCTTTTTCTCTTTGTGTATCTTTGTATCTCTCTGTCTGTCTCTCTCAGTCTCTGTCTCTCTCTTTCTTGCTCACTCTCTGGCTCTTGCTATCTCCCACCCTCTCTTTCTTTGCAAAATAAGTTCAAGTACATCTAATCTAATCCATTACCATGGCCTGAATTCTTAACTTTAGGCATCCCAGATATGATCTCCCTACAGAATGCTGTACAGAACTGGCAAGTTGATTTCTTGACTTGGAAACCTCATAGATACTACATATTAATAAAGATCCAACCTTAAAATCTGGGGTTGCCTCTCCCTCGACTGTCTCAAAAAGGCATACCTCTGTTCACCTAGGATGCTGGGAGGGTTTTCTCAATGTGCATCTGCTCGTGTCCTACATGACCTGTGACCAAGCCCTGTCCGTTCTGTCTCAAATGTGTATCTGCAAACACTTCTCTCCATTTCCACAACTACCCACAGCCCATTGTGGAACCACTGGCCCTTTGAAAAAAATCCCAGAGGTAGCTTTGGCTTTTTGGCTAGGAGGCCTAAACGTGCTGAGAACTTTCTTGCCCAGGATCCTGTGTGAACAAAAGTGGCTCTGCTGGGAGCTGGGATCCTTGGGACCATGCTTGCTAGTGCTGGATGAGTCTCTGGAAGGAAGCACGGGACTCCGCAAAGCTGACTTCTCCCACTGAGGTCAAACGGATACCTCTGCATTGGCCCAAGGCCTCCAACTTACATCACCATCATCATCACTGTCAGCATCCTTGTGAGCCTGCCCAAGGACCCGACTCCGGGGAGACTCTTGGGAGCCTGGCCATCCTCGGCTAAAGTCCAAAGGGATGGCGACTTCCACCCACAAGGTCCCCACTGAACTGCAAAGATGTGGAGCATAGGTCAGAGAGGGGACCAGGAGGGGAGGCGTCCTGACAGGCGATGAGTTCCCTAGGCTCTGGCCACCCCACTCACGTCCCACGTCCCGGGCACCCGTGGGACACCGCCGCTTTATCGCCTCCTTTGTCCACAGCCGGCCTCACCCCATCCTGCAGCCCAGGCACACACGCTGGAGGTTACAAAACCACTTGGCGCGAATAGAGCCTGACGGAGGGAGAGCTCATTTCACTAGGCAGAGGGGTGCGGTGGGGTGGGGTGGGGGGTGGGGGGTCTGTAGAAAGCCTGATTCTCCCTCGTGGGTGGCTACAGGATGCAAATGAATATCGCTTCTTGGACGGAGGGGCTTCCTTAGGCCATCACGTTTGCGGGGCTATCTCTCAAACCCTTCCTTGAGGCCACAGAATAGATTCCACCACACCCCTCGACGTTTCCCCAGGTGCTGGATGTATCCTGTCAAGAGACCTGAGCCTGACACATTGAGTTAAACACCTTTATTGTCTTTGTGTGTTTGTTTGTTTCTGAGATGGAGTCTTGTTCTGTCCCCCCCCGGCTGGAGTGCAGTGGCGTGATCTCAGCTCACTGCAACCTCTGCCTCCTGGGTTCCAGCGATTCTTCTGCCTCAGCGCCACCATGCCCGACTCATTTTTTTATTTTTAGTAGACATGGGGTTTGACCCTGTTTCATCGGTTTTCACTGGAGATTATAGATTCCAGTCACACCTCATTGTGTGTCACATCATGACTTCTTTTTTTTTTTTAAGCAAAATATATCTGCTTTATTTGAGTGGCTTTGTGTATCGTTATAATTGTGTTATAGATGGAGAAAAGGTATTAAACACGGTGATAATGATAGTGA
The DNA here is from genome assembly GCF_029289425.2 of Pan paniscus. Classification (NCBI taxonomy): domain Eukaryota; kingdom Metazoa; phylum Chordata; class Mammalia; order Primates; family Hominidae; genus Pan; species Pan paniscus. The sequence continues at coordinate 22,607,563 of NC_073273.2, read as the reverse complement.
AAGTGAAAACAAAAGAAAGTCTATCTATTTTGTAGTTAGAATAAAGTTGCTCAGTATTTAGAGTTACCTAAATAAGTCAGCATTTAAACTTCTCCTAGTAAAAGCTTGCCGATCTGAATAATCCTCCTTTAAACACAATTTTTGATATGGTTAAGTTTTTTAAGAATGTGGCTCTTGCAAAATAGCTGAACAGACAATACACATTTAAAAAAGAACAAGACAAGGATCAACCAGACTTGAGAAAACATCAAAAACAACACAAGTCTTATGAAGAACTGAGTTCTTAAAATATTATGGAGAACATAGCTATTGGAAGAGAAGGCAGTATTGGCAAGTTGATTGTTACATTGGTCAGCAAAAGCTAGCACTTTTTTTTTGGCAACCTTTCAGGCACTGCAACTACTACTGTAAAATGAGATAGAATCCATTAAACAACATATTCACAAATCAAAAAATGTTTTAGTAATATAATGCTTCAGATTTAGAAGGAAATCAAGTGATAAACCACTGCTATAATAATTAACTCCAAAGATAACCCTATCTGACAAAAACTACCACAGAGTTATGACTTCAGAATTATACTTTCTCTTGATATTTATTTATTTATTTATTTTATTGTATTTTATTGTATTTTTTTTTTTCTTGAGACAGCGTCTCACTCTGTGGCACAAGCTGGAGTGCAATGGCGTAATCTTGGCTCACTGCAACATCCACTTCCTGGGTTCAAGCGATTCTCCTGCCTCAGCCTCCCGAGTAGCTGAGACTACAGGCATCTGCCACCATGCCCAGCTAATTTTTATACTTTTAATAGAGACGGGGTTTCACCATGTTGGCCAGGATGGTCTCAATCTCTTGACCTTGTGAGCCACCTGCCTCGGCCTCCCAAAGTGCTGGGATGACAGGCATGAGCCACCGTGCCTGACATTCTCTTGATATTTAAACTTTTAAGTCAGTCCAGAAAAATACAATAAATGTCAACAGTAAGTATGGTGTTGAGGCAGAAGTAGGACCAAAATTTTTCATGTTATTCAGTTGATAACAATATGACCTGGTAGTAATTTCTGATGTGTCTACTTATACCCAAGTACAAAAAAGTAAAACAGAGATACTGCTAAATAAAAGGGTACACTAAGTTCTTAATAGTAACTCAATAAACTGGAACACTGTCAAAAAGCAGCAACTAGTGATTTTTTTCAGGGTTTTTTTCTATTACCCAGTAAGTGAATTATGCTATTCCTTTCCAATTTCCCAAGCACTTTTTGTCCCAATCACCATTTATGTGTTCGAAGAGAAAGTAGCAAATCAATTAACGAAACTAAACAAGCAAACAAACAAAACCCAACTATGGTATCTGCAAAAGTTTGGTAGAAGACTGAAACTGTTGAGTGTAAGGATCTGGTATTCTATTATCATTAGTTAAATTAAGAGTTTGTTAAAGACATTCATTTCATAAGAAAACATGTTAGTTTGAAGTTATTGAACAGTATGTATCACCCCTAAGTATTATTAACCAAATTCAGGAAAATAAAGAGCTATCTAACAAGAAAAATTATTGACTACCAACACCATCAACAAGACTTTGTCTTTACACTTCATTACCACTTACCATACATTATAATGTCTAGGATTGACTCTGATAGTATTTCAAAAACAAGCTAATGCTTTGTCCATTCTTCAGTTAAGACAAACTCATGCCCTAATAGAGTATAGGCATAAGCATAATTTGGATCCACTTGGATAGCTCTCTGGAGGAATTTAATTGCAATATCGTGTTCCTGTTGCAGACTAAAACAGTTCCCTGCAGCACACCAGGCCTCTGGTGAATTTTTATCCATGTCTGTTAAGTCTTTTGACAGAACTGAAAGAGCAACATGTTTTTGAAGATGCCAAAGTGTTGTAGAGTAGATTTCCATGGCTTTGACTCTATAATCCTCAATCCTTCTAACCTCTGAGAATATTCTTTCAGCTTGCATGTACTCTGAAAGTTCAAAATAGACCCTTCCAATTTGGCACAGTACCCAACCAGAATTGTAGTGGTGAGAAGGTAGATGGCTCAAAATATTTATAGCTTCTTTGCAGTGGTATGAACACAAAGCTAAATAACCTTTCCCCTTTTCAGGAAGAAGCCTCATCAAGCCTTCTGCTGCTGCTTTTTGTAGATTAATACCTGAATCTCAGGTGTGATTGTGGATATTTTCCCTTCTGAATTGATGGAAGAGTCCAATTTTGTAATTTCCAGGCTGTCATTTATATGAGGCTGAGTTATTCCTCCTTTATTTGTTTTACTTTTTGTTTTTCTGTTTGGGATTTTAGGTGGAAACTTCATTTTTAATTTCTTCCTATTCTTCTTGGTTGTGGAACTGTCACTAGTAAAGACTTGTGAACTTTTTTGATGCAGTGCATTTGGGGGAGATGTCATAGTGGGGCTCAATACCTGAGGTGTTGTACTTGTTTATGGACCAGGACTTCCCGTTTGTGAAAGAATTGGAGTTACCTCTCGGCTATTTCCACTCTGTGAGAAGACAGATTTTGCTCCAGTTTGGCCAATTCTGGCAACAGACTTTTTTGAAGGGGCTCCGGTGGATGGCACATCAATTACAGAAGGTGTATCAGTGTAGTTTTGGAAATAGGATCCATCTCAAGGACTTGGGGTTTCTAATGGCAAAATCCCAAAACTTGGGGTTAATGGACTAAGAGCTGCTGGTCCTCTTAATAAACTTCGACCAGTTTTTGGTTTATTTTGAACCTGTTTGATAATATGGAAGTTCCTGTTCCCAGTTGGACAGTATCACGTGAAATTACAGCTGAATCAATGGAAGACACTGGGGAATCTGTATTCAAGGAATACTTTGAATTGGGAGATTCTAAATTCAATCTGTTTAATTCAGTTGTGTCCTGGGGTGTTTCCGTAAGAAAGGTCTCAGACTGTTTGTGACATAAACTATGATTAGGTACTTGTGTTGTGCAAGAGTTGGGCAGACAGTTGCTAAAGTTCTGTAAAGATGTGAATTTAAATGTTTGGTCAGGATCTGGCTTTTCATCTATTTCACATAATGATTCAAGGGATACCAGAGGAAAGGATTTAAACTAAGGCACTTTTGGTAGTATTCTGATCCTTTGACAAGCTGATCTGTCTTGCAATATACATGTCCCAACAATGGAAGGGGAAAGCAAGCTGAATCACCAAACTTGGTAACAATATCATCATGGCTTTTCTGCTTATGGAACACTCCACCAGATAAGATTTGTTCCCCTTCTGCAAGCTTGCTGAGATCAACACAACATTTTGCAAGCAGGTATTTGCATTGCAGTGTAGGAAAACTGTGTACTTTGAAGAGACTATATGTGTTATAGGCCTTTCCTGGGTAGTAAGAACAGGTAGCCAGTAAAAACAAGGCTTCTTCTGAGTGTACTTCTGCATAAAGGCATTCTGCGGGGAAAACCCCATCTCGGTAAGCATAGTGGTTTAGTGCTTGCCATGTAGCAGGCTGGAGGGGTTCCCGCAGCACCGTCATCCTCGAGGCTCAGACCCAATTTCTGCAGTGCCTCAGGTACCCCTTCCACCCCTCCCACCACCCTCCCCCCAATAGCGGCTCCGGCCCGGCCAGCCTGGGCTCATTTAAACTCACCAGTTTTGTGGGTTGCCTGTTCACTCTGATGGTAGTTTCTTTTGCTGTACAGAAGCTCTTTAGTTTAATTAGATCACATTTGTCAATTTTGGCTTTTGTTGCCATTGCTTTTGGTGTTTTAGACATGAAGTCCTTGCCCAGGCCTATGTCCTGAATGGTAATACCTAGGTTTTCTTCTAGGGTTTTTATGGTTTCAGGTCTAACATTTAAGTCTTTAATCCATCTTGCATTGATTTTTGTATAAGGTGTAAGGAAGGGATCCAGTTTCAGCTTTCTACATATGGCTAGCCAGTTTTCTCAGCACCATTTATTAAATAGGGAATCCTTTCCCCATTGCTTGTTTTTCTCAGGTTTGTCAAAGATCAGATAGTTGTAGATTTGTGGCATTATTTCTGGGGGCTCTGTTCTGTTCCATTGATCCATATCTCTGTTTTGGTACCAGTACCATGCTGTTTTGGTTACTGTAGCCTTGTAGTATAGTCTGAAGTCAGGTAGTGTGATGCCTCCAGCTTTGTTCTTTTGGCTTAGGATTGACTTGGAGATTCAGGCTCTTTTTTGGTCCCATATGAACTTTAAAGTAGCTTTTTCCAATTCTGTGAAGAAAGTCATTGGTAGCTTGATGGGGATGGAAAAGGGATCTAGAACTAGAAATACCATTTGACCCAGCGATCGTATTACTGGGTATATACCCAAAGGACTATAAATCATGCTGCTATAAAGACACATGCACATGTATATTTATTGTGGCACTATTCACAATAGCAAAGACTTGGAACCAATTCAAATGTCCAACAATGATAGACTGGATTAAGAAAATGTGACACGTATACACCATGGAATACTATGCAGCCATAAAAAATGATGAGTTCATGTCCTTTGTAGGGACATGGATGAAATTGGAAATCATCATTCTCAGTAAACTATCACAAGGACAAAAAAACAAACACCACATGTTCTCACTCATAGGTGGGTATTGAACAATGAGAACACATGGACACAGGAAGGGGAACATCACACTCTGGGAACTGTTGTGGGGTGGGGAAGGGGGCAGGGATAGCATTAGGAGATAATATGTAGTGCTAGATGACAAGTTAATGGGTGTAGCACACCAGCATGGCACATGCATACATATGTAACTAACCTGCACATTGTGCGCATGCCCCCTAAAATTTAAAGTATAATAATAATAATAATAATAATAATAATAATAATAAATAAACTCACCAGTTACCAGGGGATGGGGGAGGCCAAGCCAGAATGACTTCTTTACCCTGCCGACTCTGGGAAGCCCGGCCCCTTGTGATCCATTGCAAAGCGAGAGTCACCTCATATTTGGAAAATGGATGCACTCCCAAGTTCAGTGGAGGGATGTGGCATGTAGGATGAAGGACTCTCTTCCTTCTGATTCGGTCTGCATAGTGGGGCCTAGGGTTGGAGCTCTCTCTGTGCGGACTGCCGACTCCCTCTACCTTGGGTTCCATCGACCCCAGCCTGGGACATGGGCCTTGGCAGATTCTGGCCCTTCCTGGCCCTTACATCGCTGTCAGAAACCCCATCTCGTGCTTGGATGCCCCAGTGACTGTGGCTCGTGCCTTTCTGGAAACACTGGAAATCTCTCCTCTATGCATGGTCACCTAAAACCCCAGGAGCTCAGGACAAGGGCCGCCATCCACCTCACTGCTTTCAGAAGAGAATGCTGAGAGTCTCTTACAGACTGTCTCTTGACTTGAGTTCTTCATGAGTGTGTGGTTAAGATGTAATGAGACCAGATGTATTAACTCAGGCAGGGTGCTGGTGGCTCACGTCTGTACTCCCAACATTTTGGGAGGCTGAGGCTGTAGGATCCCTTGAGGAATTGCCTAACCCTGAGGACCTTGAGGCTGCAGTGAGTGAGCCATAATGGTGTCACTGCACTCCAGTCTCGGCAAAAGACAGAGTGAGGCCCTGTCACAGGCCAGCCGGCAGGCAGGCGGAAAGACAACAGCTGTATTATGTTCTTCTCAGGGTAGGAAGTAAAAATTACAGAATACAGCACTTATTTTATTTTATTTTTGGACAGAGTTTCACTCTTGTTGCCCACGCTGGGGTGTAACAGCACCGTCACGGCTCACCGCAACCTCCTCCTGCCGTGTTCAAGCAATTCTCCTGCTTCAGCCTCCTGAGTAGCTGGGATTACAGGCATGTGCTACCACACCCGGCTGATTTTGTATTGTTAGTAGAGACGGCATTTCTCTATGTGGGTCATGCGGGTCTCAAACTGGCAACCTCAGGTGATCTGCCCACCTTGGCCTCCCAAAGGGCTGGGATGACAGGAGTGAAGAATTGCACCCGCCCGGCTACGTTTTTTTTTTTTTTTAATTTTCAATTTTAATCTATTCATTTTTCTTATTATTTTTTGAGATGGAGTCTCGCTGTCTTGCCCAGACTGGAGTGCAGTGGCGTGATGTCGGCTCACTGCAAGCTCTGCCTCCTGGGTTCATGCCATTCTCCTGTCTCAGCCTCCCAAGTAGCTGGGACTACAGGCGCCCGCCACCACACCTGGCTAATTTTTTGTATTTTGAGTAGAGACGGGGTTCTTGTGGTAGCCAGGATGGTCTCTATCTCTTGACCTCCGTGATCCGCCTGCCTCGGCCTCCCAAAGTGCTGGCATTACAGGCGTGAGCCACCGCGACCGGCCTATTTATCTATTTATTAACTTGTGTCCAGGTTAGGAAACCAGGTAGTTTTTGTATTTTTTTAGAGACAAAATACAAGGTTTCACCATGTTGCCAGGGCTCCGGATCGAGGGATCCACCTTCCCTTGCTCCCAAAGGGCGGGGATGACAGGCGTGAGCCTACCGCGCCCGGCTCCCCCTTCCCACCTCCAGCTTATACCTCAGGTGCCTGAGGCCCAGCGGTGGTGTGTGGTTCCCACCCCCAGCGCCCCGTCCTCCAGTCACCGCCGCGGTGTCTGCAAGTGGGTCCTAAGGGAGCTCGTTGGTGTGGGGGTTGAGGCGGTAGAGGGAGACGTGCCCCTCCCATGCAGGGAAGGGCTCCGCCTGGTCTGGCAAACTCAGGTCCAGTGCTCCCCTCTGGTGGGTGCGCGCCGGCTGTGTGAGCGATCGCGGTGGGCTTGGGCAGGCGACGCGTGCGCCGGCCGGCCGCCGAGGGGCTACCGTTCTGCCTCCGACAGGTTGTGTGTGGGTTTACTTGGAGGTGCTTTGCCTGGGAGAAAGGAGGCGGGTGGACGGGGGGCTGGGGGGCCCTTGCGGGATTGCGCGCACGCGCATTGGCCAGGACCCCCGCCCAGACCGCGAAGGCTGAAGGTTCCCACACGCAGAATTTACCTGGTATGCAGGCCCCCTCCCTTCCCCAGGCGTCCCTGAGCACCTCTGCGGGCCTGACGAGGGGCGACTGGGGGTAGGGAGTGTGACCCACCCTCAGTGAGAAAGCCTTCTGTAGCGATCCGAGAGGTGTGCATTTGGGGTACGGGATCCCCCGGCCTGCCGCCTCTCTCTGCGTTATGGTAGCGCTGCCATAGCGACTCGCTTGCAGAGAACCCTCCTCGGCTTCCCCCTCGACGGGGTGAGGGGGGGAGATGGAGGGTTCCACCGGCCTCCGCGGTGGGGACCGAGGGCGGCTCGTCGCCTACTGTGTAGCCCCCACCTCCCCCTTTCCAGACGGGGGAGGATCCCGCCGGTCGGTGCCGGCGTCCTAGCGGTTGGGAGGCTGCGCAAGCGGTGGCTGTGCCTGGCATTCCGTCCGGCGCATGACCCGCTCCACTGTGAGCCGGCTCTCCGCCCGCTCCCCTGGGGAGCAGCGACTAGTGCGGATGACCGTGTTTGCGTGGTACGGGGTTGGGCCACCTGGCCCTAGGAAGCATCCCAAGTGGGGGCCACGCCGGTCTCCCGGAGCTTGACCGGGTCGGAGGATGGACGAGAAATGAGCAACGTGGCCCTGGCGTTGGGTTTGTGGCTGAGGTCGCTTTGGGGTCCCGATGGCGGAAACCAGGGCTCGTGAGGCGGGTCTCGGTGGGTGCCGAGGGCCATCTGGCGTCCTAGGCGGAGTGCCGAGGGACCTCCCTCGTGTCTGTGGCGGTGGGATCCCATGGCCGCGTTTTCCTGGTGGCCCGGCCATGCCTGAGGTTTCTCCCCGAGCCGCCCCTCTGTGGGCTCCCGGGTGACCTTGCCCTCGCGGTCCCTGGTCTTTCCTGTCTGTGCCCCCCACCCCACCTGCGGATCCTCTCTCCCTGAGCGGCTCACCCGCTTAGGCTGTGGTTGCCCCGTCTGGGACCAAACCCGGCTCCGCCTTGTGGGGCGCTGCCGGGGGCCACTGGTTGGCCCTTTGTTCGTGTCCCCGGGTGCGCGCCTTCGGGACCAGGTCGGCGGCTCCCCGCGTGGGTCTGGTGGGCGCCCGGAGGGTTTGGAGTCGGCCTGCGGCGCGTGCAGGAAAGAGGGTTCCGGGGGCTGGCCGTGACGGCGGCGGCGATGGGGGAGCCGCGGGCCCGCCGAAGGCCAGTCGACCGCTCCTGGTACCGCGCAGGGTCGCCTTCGTGCTCGGAGGCCGCTGGTGGTGAGACCCTGGGCACTACAGTCCGCCTCTGGTTCGCTGCCCAAACATCGGGGCCGCCCCGTGCCCGCCGTGCACGAGCGGCTGCTGGTCCCTCACAGCTGCCACGCACGGGTTGGGCGGTCTGCCTCCTCGCACGTTGGTGCGAAGGGTTGGGAGTGGTGAGCAGGTCGGGGATGTGTCATGTGGGTGTATGGGATGTCCGGTTCGCCGCGCCACCGCCCCCCTCCCACCGCTCAGCCTTGCTTCCCTCCCTCCCACATACCCAGTTGCCTGCCCTGCCATGCCCATCCTCATGACCTGGACTCCGGGCTCATCCTCGTGAGGCCCGGAGGCCGCTTTCTACTTACATGGTTGATCCTACCAGCACCATATGCTTGTCTCAAAGATTAAGCCATACATGTCTAAGTAGGCAGGGCCGGTCCGTGAAACTGTGAATGGCTCATTAAATCAGTTATGGTTCTTTTGATCACTCGCTCCTCTCCTAATTGGAAAACTGTGGTAATTCTAAAGCTAATACATGCCAAAGGGCGCTGACCTCCTTCGCGGGGAAGATGCGTGTATTTATCAGATCAAAACCAACCCAGTCAGCCCCTCTCCAGCCCCGGCAGGAGGGTCAGGTGCCACCAGCTTTTGTGACTCTAGATAACCTCAGGCCAATGGCATGCCCCCAGTGGCAGCGACGACCCATTCGAAAATCTGCCTTATCAACTTTCGATGGTAGTTGCTGTGCCTACCACGGTGACCATGGGTGATGGGGAATCAGAGTTCGACTCTGAAGAGGGAGCCTGAGAAACAGCTACCACATTCAAGGAAGGCAGCAGGTGCAAAAATTACCCACTCCCGACCCGGGGAGGTAGTGATGAAAAATAACAATACAGGACTCTTTCGAGGCCCTGTAATTGAAATGAGTCTACTTTAAATCCTTTAGGAGGATCCATTGGAGGGCAAGTCTGGAGCCAGCAGCCACAGTAATTCCAGCTCCAATAGCATATATTAAAGTTGTTTAAAACCCCGTAGTTAGATCTTGGGAGTGGGCGGGCAGGCTAGCCATGGCCCGTCCCCGCCCCTTGCCTCTCAGCACCCCCTCGATGCTCTTAGCTGAGTGTCCCGTGGCCCAAAGCGTTTACTTTGAAAAAGTTAGAGTGTTCAAAGCAGGCCCGAGCCACCTAGATATCTCAGCTAGGAAAGATGGAATAGAACCTCGGTTCTTTTTTGTTGGTTTTCAGGACTGAGGCCATGATTAAGAGGGACGGCTGGGGGCATTCGTATTGTGCCACTAGAGGTGAAATTCTTGGACTGGTGCAGTTCTGACAAGAGCTAAAGCATTTGCCAAGAATGTTTTCATTAACCAAGAACGAAAGTCGGAGTTCCGAAGACGATCAGATACCGTCGTAGTTCCGACCATAAACAATGCCGACTGGTGATGCCGCGGCGTTATTTCCATGACCCGCTGGGCAGCTTCCCAGAAACCAAAGTCTTTGGATTTTTGGGTTCCCAGGCGAGTATGGTTGCAAAGCTGAAACTTAAAGGAATTGGTGGAAGGGCACCACAAGGAGTGGAGCCTGCAGCTTAATTTGACTCAACATGGGAAACCTCACCCGGCCTGGACATGGACAGGATTGACAGATTGATAGGTCTTTCTTGATTCCATGGGTGGTGGTGCATGGCCTTAGTTGGTGGAGTGATTTGTCTGGTTAATTCTGATAATGAAGGAGACTCTGGCATGCTAACTAGTTACACGACCCCCAAGCGGTCAGCATCCCCCAACTTCTTAGAGGGATAAGTGGCATTTAGCCACCCGAGATTGAGAAATAACAGGTCTGTGATGCCCTTAGATGTCCGGGGCTGCACGCGTGCTGCACTGACTGGCTCAGCGTGTGCCTACCGTATGTGGCAGACGCGGGTAACCTGTTGAACACCATTGGTGATGGTGATCGGGGATTGCAATTATTCCCCATGAATGACGAATTCCCAGTAAGTGCAGGTCATAGACTTGCGTGAAGTCCCTACCCTTTGTACACACTGCCAGTCACTACTACTGATTGGATGGTTCAGTGAGGCCCTTGGATCGGCCCCGCCAGGTCAGCCCACTGCCCTGGTGGAGCACTGAGAAGACAGTCGAACTTGACTATCTAGAGGAAGTAAAAGTCATAACAAAATTTCCATAGTTGAACATGTCGAGGGATCATTAACGGAGAAGAGCAAAGCTGCAGAGGCGCCACTGCGTCCTTCCTTCTTGGCTGACTGTGTTCCCCATGTGGCATGTGTGCTGGCGGGAGGGAGAGAGAGGGTAGACAGAGACACACGTGCTGGGATGAAACTGTGTGTGCGTGTCGGGGGGCAGGCTGGATGGCTCACCGGCCTGGTGAGCAGCGGGGAACTGTCCCCTGCCGTGGCCCCCACGTGTGTGTCGGCGGGCGCGGGGGTGGTTCTCGGCATCACGACGAGTTGTGGGTCTCTGTGTCCTCCCTGCCGGGGCTGTCATCCCTCCCTGTCCTGCCGGCTCAGCCCCATCCCACCTGCTCCCGTTGGGGCCGGCCGGGTTCGCATCGCTGCCACTGCCACCATCATTGCCTCTGCCACACCGCGCCACCTGGCCCGGCCTGGCCCACTGGCTCTCCCCAGCCTTCCCACTAGGGCTTCTTGAGGGTAGGGGGCTGGACGCCAGCCCTCCACTCCTCGTCCGCCTCCACCATCCAGGTACCCAGCACTTTCTAGTGCGGAGGTTTAAGGACCCCTTGTGGGGGTCACCTGTCCACCCGTGGGTTGGGTGCTGTGGGCCCACGGGGGAGTCCGTTTGGGAGGGGTCTGCCCCTCCCTCACCTCCACTGCTGACTCCGTCTCCCCAGCTGCCGGGGCCGTGCTGCACTTGCGTGTCACTGCTGATGCCGTTGGGGGCTGTACCCAGTGGCCATCGTGCTGTCGCATGTGTGCCACGCATGTGGCGTATGCCCTGTGCTGTGGGGGCAGGAACCCCCGGGAGCCTGTGGGGTTGTGGCAGCATTTGTCCCTCTCACTCCCGTGGACGGCACCACCTCCCCGTGTTGTGAAACCTTCCAACCCCTCTCTGGAGTCTCGTCCCATTGCTGTCTGACTGGCCGGCCTGAGGTAACCCCTCTGGGGGACGTGCTGTGCCAGGAGGGCCTCCCATTGTTGGGAGCGCCCTTGCCAAATCGACCTTGTATGACTTTTAGCGGTGGATCACTTGGCTCCTGCGTTGATGAAGAATGCAGCTAGCTGTGAGAATTAATGTGAATTGCAGGACACATTGATCATCGACACTTCGAACGCACTTGCGGCCCGGGTTCCTCCCAGGGCTATGCCTGTCTGAGCTTTGCTTGCTAATCATTAGCCCCTGGGGGTGCCTCCGGGCTCCTTGGGGTGCACAGCTGGGGGTTCCATGGCAGGGCCCGTGGGGACCTCCATCCCCCCAAGTGCAGACCCGGCGACATCTGCCCTCCTCTCCTGCCATGCCTGCCCCTTCCCCCCCCACCCCCACTGCAGGCCCTGTGTGGTCACGCGTTGGGTGGCGTGGGGGAAGAGGGGCTCCTGGCTGTAAGGAAGAGAGAGAGGTTGGAGCCATCACCTGCAAAAACACAGAGGGAAGAGAGCCCGCTGGTGTTGAGTTCCTGTGGCCACCACCGCGGTCCTGTTTCTTCCCTCAGGGGCTCCCTCGTGCCTCACACAGCTCGTGGTGCAGGGTTTGTTGGTGCTGGTGGGATGGATGGTCCTGTGCGATCATTGTCGTTGCGCATCATCGGTGGTGGAGGCTTGTTGGGCGGGGAGGATGGCAAGTAGGAAGGGTCCACTGGGGAGAGGGTGGGGGAGCGTGTCCCAGTTGCCTTAATTTGCTGCCCACCCCTGGTGGCAGCCCGGCGACCGGCCGACCGCCGCTCCAGCGCCCCTCCTCCCCATCACCCCTCCCAGGCACCATCCTCTTCTCCTGCCTGCCCCCCACCTGCCTGGCTTGTGACGTGGTGTGTCCGGGGCCAGAAGCCCACCAAGCGGCCCATCTGGCAGCGCTCATGGCCATGGTCCTGGGGTTCATTTGCCCCTGGTGGTGATCCCCTGGATGCTACAGTGTCATACGCCATCAGGTGCCCACCTCCTGCTCTTGGCTGCGCGGTGCCTGGCACCCCGTCCAGAGCTTTGATGTCAGGGCGGGTTGGTGCTGCCACATCCTCGGACCTGTCCCCCACCTACATTTAGTACGTAGGCAATCCCATGTAACTTATCAAAGCTAGCAAGTCCCTAGACTTGGTGCAGCCACTGTAGGGTTGGCCTCCCAGTAGCATCATTAACATCAATTGTAATTGGTAGGCAATCACGTAGTTTCACATTTCATTACCTGAGTTATACAAATGTGTAAAAAAATACAGTTTTAATAAAAGGGAGTAAAGGATAATAAGAGTAATATTCACAATCTCTAGTTGGAAGACGTAGTGTTTTCTCACAAATGATGCATTCCTGGAGCAAGGTCATTTTGTGTTTGGTTTGTTAAATATCTATTTCCATTTTGACAAACCACTGGAAAATCCCAGCTTCACAAGAACTCTCCATGAGAACGATCACACAAAAGAACACCCATAACACAAAATCAAAACAAGGGTGGTCCAGGATTCACATTAAAGACTCATTACCAAATTTTCTTAGAAGAGGTAAAGAACACAAAGTTACTTTTATGTGACGGAAAACAGAGAGAAAGAGTAAATAGAAAAATAAATGTTATGCAACAACAGTGAAAACCAAGCTATGGAAAAAAATGAATGGAATTGTTTTGTTTGGTATTGATTTCCTATCCTGATATCAGAAAGTACAGGAAAGAACAAAGCAAATTTTTTTGAGACAAATAGAACATAAAACAGATGAATGTTAAAGACTATTTTACAGTGCTAACAAAACTATCTGTGACTTGTTTTTTCCCTTTAAAAATTCGAGTTTGCACAATTACATTTATATAAATTATTGAAATAAAATTGTAAAGATGGAGAACAGACTATGGGGTTGCCAAGGGGAAGGGGTGGAGGAAAACGTGTCAGAGTGTCAGCAAAGATTGCAAGTTGGAGCCTTGTGGTGAGGCTACGGTTCTGTATCTTGACTGTGGAAGTGGTAGTTACAGAGATCTACACCACATAAAAATGCACAGAACACACGCACACACATACACACATACAAAAATGAATGCATACAAAACGGTTGCGATCTGAGTAAGCTTTCTGAATTGTACCTATGTCAGTTTCCAGGTTTTGATAATGCTCTATGGCTACGCGAGATGCCACCACTGGAATTAGTGAAGAGTACCTAAGACATCCCTGGACATTTTACAACTTCCTGTGAATCTATAATTATTTCAAAAGAAACTTGAAAGTCATAGCAGACTTTCACTTCAAAGAGGAAAAAAACTGAAGATTAATGGAATTGTTGAAGAACATCAAATACTCAATAATCTGTATGAGAGCTGTATTCTGTCCATTCACAGCACAGCTGTCATTTAGCCTTTTCCTGACGTGCCCTGGAGGACTTGAGCTCCTCTTGGATTGCCAAGGCCAATAGTGTTTATTTGTTACTAAATTTGTACTGGACTACCAAAAAATGAAAAGTGATTGAATGATCATTTATAATAACAACAAGTAATTTTACTTATAAAGAGACAATAATGGTAACAGATTTAAATCTTTAGGGTAAAGAATAGGATCTTTGTAAGACAATATTGGCAAAATTTAAAAAGAAAATTAAGGAATCAGAAACATAAGTAGTTCAGTATTGTGAAAAAATTCTTGATCTGAGAAGCAAAAGAACAGTATTTCTGTTTTGCGTTTCTCTCCAAACCTGATGAATCACCTTAGGTGTGTTTTGCTTCTGCGCCAAAGCTGCTGAATCACCTTAGACAATGCATGCCCTTTCCCTGAATATGTTTTCTTTTCTGCAAAATAAAGTGAGATAGATCATCTCCAAGGTCCCCCAAATATTCACATTTTCACCTCCACATGAACTTCAGTTGAATTCCTAATTTCAGTGTGGATAATACATGTGTGCTGCACCACAAGCAGTATGTCTAAACTCTCATGTTGGTCCTAAAAACTAATTATGAACAGTTTGGAAATTCTGTTGTTGTAGAATCTGCAAAGGGATATTTGTGAGTGCTTTGAGGCCATGGTGAAAAAGAAATACCTTCACATAAAAACTCTAAAGAAGGTTTTGGAGGAACTGCTTTGTGATGTCTGCATTCATCTCACAGAGTTAAACGTTTCATTCCTTTGATAAGTCTGGAAACTCAGTTCTTGTACAATCTGCAAAGTGATGTTTGTGAGTGCTTTGAGGTCTATGGTGAAAAAGGAAATATCTTCACATAAAAACTAGACAGAAGCTTTCTGAAAAACTACTTTGTGACATGTGCATTCATCTCACAGAGTTAAACCATTCTTTTGATTGAAAAGCTTGGAAATGGTGTTCTTGCAGAATCTGCAGAGGGATATTTGTGAGTGCTTTGAGGCCTATGGTGAAAAAGGAAATATCTTCACATAAAAACCAGAAAGAAGGCTTATGAGAAACTGCTTTGTGATGTGTGCATTCATCTCACAGAGGTAAAGGTTTATTTTCATTGAGCAGATTGGAAACTCTGTTCTTGTAGGATCCACAAAGGGATATTTGTGAGCAGTTTGAGGCCTATCGTGAAAAAGGAAATATCATCCCATGAAATCTTGACAGAAGTTTCTGAGAAACTTCCTGGTTATGTGTGCATTCATCTCACAGAGTTGAAATATTCTTTGGATTGGGCAGTTTGGAAACAGTATTTTTGTAGAATTGTCAAAGAGATATTTGTGAGCACTTGGAAGCCAATGGTGAAAAAGGAAATATCTTCACATAAAAACTAGACAGAAGCTTTCTGAGAAACTGTTTTGTGATGTGTGCATTCATCTCAGAGTTGAACCATTCTTTTGATTGAGTAGTTTGGTAACAGTCTTTTTGTAGAATCTGAAAAGGGATATTTGTGAGTGCTTTGAAGCCTATGGTGAAAAAGGAAATATCTTCACATAAAAAACTAGAAAGAAGGTTTTTGAGAAACTACTTTGTGATGTGTGAATGAATCTCACAGAGTTGAACCTTTCTATTGATTGAGCATTTTGGAAACAATCTTTTTGAAGAATCTGCAAAGGGATATTTGGGAACACTTTGAGGCCTATGGTGAAAACGTAAATATCTTCACATGAAAACTAGACAGAAGCTTTCTGAGACACATCTGTGTGATGTGTGCACTCATCTCACAGAGTTGAACCATTCCTTTGAGCAGTTCACAAAGAGTCTTTTTGTAGAATATGCAAGGGGATATTTGTGAGTGCTTTGAGGCCTATGGTGAAAAAGAAAATATCTTCACATAAAAACTAGACAGAAGGTTTCTGAGAAACTGCTCTACAATGTGTGCATTCATCTCACAGAGGTAAACATTTCTTTTCACGTAGCAGATGGGAAACTCTTTTCTTGTAGAATCTGCAAAGGGATATTTGTGAGAAGTTTGAGGCTTATGGTGAAAAAGGAAATATCATCGCATAAAAACGTGACAGAATTTTCTGAGAAAATTCCTAGCTATGTGTGCATTCACCTCAGAGAGTTGAATGATTCTTTTGATTAAGAAGTTTGGAAAGAGTATTTTTGTAGAATCAGCAAAGGGATATTTTTCAGCTCTCTGAGCCTTATGGTGAAAAAGGAAATATCTTCAATAAAAACTATAAGAATGTTTCTGAGAAGCTGTTTTGCAAGGTGTGCATTCAACTCACAGAGATAAAACTTTCTATTCTTTGATGAGTCTGGAAACTCTATTCTTGTACAATCTGCAATGGGATATTTGTGAGAAGCTTGAGGCCTATGGTGAAAAAGGAAATATCTTCACATAAAAACTAGACAGAAGATTTCAGAGAAACGTCTTTGTGATATGTGCATTCATCTCACAGAGTTGAATCATTCTTTTGAATGAGAAGTTTGGAAACAGTCTTTTCAGAGAATCTACAAAGGCATATTTTGAGCATGTTGATAGGTATGGTGAAAAGGGAAATATCTTTACATAAAAACTGGACAGAAGCTTTCTGAGAAACTTATTTGTGATGTGTGCATTCATTTTACAGTGTTGAACCTTTCTTTTGATTGAGCAGTTTGGAAAGAGTCCTTTTCTATAATTTTCTAGAATCTGCAGAGGGATATATGTGAGCCCTTTATGGCCTAAGTTGAAATAGGAAATATATTCACATAGAAACTAGACAGAAGCATTCTGAGAAACTGCTTTGTGAAGTGTGCTTTCATCTCACAGAGTTGAACCTCCCTTTTGATTGAAGAGTCTGGAAACAGTCTTTCTGTAGAATATGCAAATGGATATTTGGAGTGCTTTGAGGCCTATGGTGAAAAAGGAAATATCCTCACATAAAAACTAGACAGAAGAATTCTGAGAAACTTCTTTGTGATGTATGCATTCATCTCACAGAGTTGAACCTTTCTTCTGATTGAGGAGTTTCAAAACAGTCCTTTTGTAGAATCTGCAAGGGGATATTTGTGAGCCCATTGAGGCCTACGGTGAAATAGGAAATATCTTCACATAAAAACTAGTCAGAAGATTTCTGAGAAACTTCTTTGTGATGTGTGCTTTCATCCCACAGAGTTGAGCCTTTCTTTTGATTGAGCAGTTTGGAAACACACTTTTTGTAAAATCTGCAAATGGATATTTGAAGCACTTTGAGGACAATGGTGAAAAAGGAAATATCTTCATATAAAAACTAGAAAGCAACATTCTATGAAACTTCTTTGTGATGTGTTCTTTCATTTCACAGAGTTGAACCTTTCTATTCATTGAGGAGATCAGAAACCATCTTTTTGTAGATTCTGCGTATGGATATTTGGAGCAGTTTGAAGACTTGCTGAGAAAGGAAATATCTTCACATAAAAACTAGACAGAAGCATTCTGAGAAACTTCTTGGTGACATGTGCATTTACCACACAGAGTTGAACCTTTCTTTTGATTGAACAGCTTGGAAACAATCTTTATATAGTATCTCCAGGGGATGTTTGAGAGTGGTTTGAGGCTTATGGTGAAAAAGGAAATATATTCACATAAAAACTAGACTGAAGCTTTCTGAGAAACTTCTTTGTGATGTATGAATTCATCTCACAGTGTTGAATCTTTCGTTGGATTGAGCAGTTTGGAAAAAATCCTTTTGTAGAATCTGCAAAGGTATATTTCTGAGCCCATTGAGGCCTATGGTGAAATATGAAATATCTTCCCATAAAAACTAGACTGAAGGTTTCTAAGAAACTCCTTTGTGATCTGTGCTTCCATCTCACAGAGTTGAACCTCTCTTTGGATTGAGCAGTTTGGAAATACTCTTTTTGTAGAATCTGCAAATGGATATTTGGAGCACTTTGAGGCCCATGGTAAAAAAGGAAATATCTTCACATAAAAACTAAATGGAAGCTTTCTGAGAAACTTTTTTGTGATGTGCACATTCATCTCACAGAGTTGAACAGTTCTTTTGATTGAGCAGTTAGAAATAGACTTTTCATAGAATCCACAAATGTATATTTGAAGCAGTTTTAGGTCTATGGTGAAAAAGGAAACTTCTTCACATAAAAACTAGACAGAAGCATTCTGAGAAACTTCTTTGTGATGAGAGCTTTCATCTCAGAGAGTTTAACCTTTCTTTTCATTGAGCAGTTTGGAAACAGTCTTTTTGTAGAATCTGCAAAGGGAATATTTGTGAGCCGTTTGAGGCATGTGGTGAAACAGTAAATGCCTTCACATAAAAACTAGATAGATGTATTTTGAGAAACCTCTTGGACGTTTGAATTCATCTCACAGAGTTGAACCTTTCTTTTCATTGAACAGTTTGGAAACAGTCTTTTTGTACAATCTGCAAAGGGATATTTCTGAGCCATTTGAGGCTTATGGTGAAAAAGAAATATCTTCCCACAAAAACTAGACAGAAGCATTCTTAGAAACTACTTTGTGATGTGTCCATTCATCTCATGGAGTTGAAACTTTCTTTTGATTGAGCAGTTTGGTAACAGCATTTTTGTAGCATCTGCAAAGATATATTTGTGAGCCCTTTATGGCCTATGGTGAAATAGGAAATATCTTCATATAAAAACTAAACAGTAGCTTTCTGAGAAACTTCTCTGTGATTTATGCTTTCGTCTCACAGA
Source organism: Pan paniscus (assembly GCF_029289425.2). Lineage (NCBI taxonomy): Eukaryota > Metazoa > Chordata > Mammalia > Primates > Hominidae > Pan > Pan paniscus. The sequence continues at coordinate 22,589,198 of NC_073273.2, read as the reverse complement.
GTTGAACATTTCCTTCGATTAAGCAGGTTGGAAGCAGTGTTTTGTACAATCTGCAAATGGATATTTGCAGCCCTTTGAGGCCTATGGTGAAAAGGGAAATATCTTCACATAAAAATTAGATGGAAGCATTCTGAGAAACTTCTTGGTGATGTTTGCATTCATCTCACACAGTTGAACATTTCTTTGATTGAAGATTTGGAAAAAGTCTTTTTGTAAAATCTACAAAGGGATAATTGTGAAGCCTTTGAGGCCAATGCTGAAGTAGGAAATATCTTCATATAAAAACTACACAGAAACATTCTGAGAAACTTTTTTGTGATGGGTGCATTCATCTCACAGAGTTGAAGCTTTCTTTTGCTAGAGCAGTTTGGAAACAGTCCTTTGTAGAATCCCCAAAGGGACAATTCTGAGCCATTGAGGCCTTTGGTGATATAGGAAATATCTTCACATAAAAGCTAGACAGAAGCTTTCTGAGAAACTACTTTTAAATAAGTGCTTTCATCTTAAGGAGTTGAGCATTTCTTTTGACTGAGCAGTTTGGAAATACTCTTTTTGCAGAATCTGCAAATGGATAATTGAAGCGCTTTGAGGCCTATGGTGAAAAAGGAAATATCTTCACATAAAAACTAAACAGAAGCTTTCTGATAAACTACTTTGTAATGCAGGCATTCATCTCACAGTGTTGAAACTTTCTTTGGATTGAGCAGTTTGTAAATGTCTTTTTGTAGAATCTGCAAATGGATATCTGTAGTGCTTTGAGGCCTATGGTGAAAAAGGAAATATTTTCACAGAAAACCAGACAGAAGCATTCTGAGAAACTTCCTTATGATGTGTTCTTTCTTCTCACAGAGTAGAAGCTTTCTTTTGATTGAGCAGATTGGAAACAGTCTTTTTGTACTGTCTGCAGAGGGATATATCAGAGTGTTTTCAGGCCCATGGAGATAAATAAATATCTTCACACAAAAACTAGACAGAAGCATTCTGAAAAACTTCTTCATAATGTGTGCATTCATCACACGTATTTGAACCTTTCTTCTGATTAAGCAGTTTGGAAACGGTCCTTTTGTAGAACCTCAATAGTGCAAAGAGCCTTCTGAAGCTTCCCATTCTGAGGCTTCAGGGGTTTCAGAGGCTCCATGATGAAGTTTATGTTCAGGTGTTCGAAGCAACCTTGTGAGAAGTTACTGGAGTTTTAAAGTTACCTATGAAGCAATCCTCCATGAGAAGAAACTGGGCTTGGTGGCTAATGAGTGAGAGACAGGACCTTTATTTTTTATGGAAAAAACAGCTGTCTCTGATATCTAGGGCAACCTGGTCTTTGACAGGGAGAAGACTAAAGAAATCAACTTGGTGATATGAAGAGTTCTCTCAACTCCTTAAATTTAAGGAGTCTACATACACTAGCTAGTAATCAACATAAGCATGGGACCAGAAATCAGTGAATCTAGCATTGAAAGAGTAAAGGCCTCCAGTGAGTGGAAGTACTATATATATATATGTGTGTATATATATATATAATATATGTATATGTATGTGTGTATATATATACACACATACATATACATATATGTATATGTATATATAGACACATATATACATATGTGAATCAATATCATGAAAATGGCCATACTGCCCAAGGAAATTTACAGATAGAATGCCATCCCCATCAAGCTACCAATGACTTTCTTCACAAAATTGGAAAAAACTACTTTAAAGTTCATATGGAAACAAAAAAGAGCCTGCAATGCCAAGTCAATCCTAAGCCAAAAGAACAAAGCTGGAGGCATCACACTACCAGCCTTCAAACTATACTACAAGGCTACAGTAACCAAAACAGCATGGTACTGGTACCAAAACAGAGATATAGATCAATGGAACAGAACAGAGCCCTCAGAAATAATGCCGCATATCAACAACTATCTGATCTTTGATAAACCTGAGAAAAACAAGCATTGGGGAAGGGATTCCCTATTTAATAAATGGTGCTGGGAAAACTGGCTAGCCATATGTAGAAAGCTGAAAATAGATCCCTTCCTTACACCTTACACAAAAATAAATTCAAGATGGATTAAATACTTAAACATTAGACCTAAAACCATAAAAACCCTAGAAGAAAACCTAGGCATTACCATTCAGGACATAGGCCTGGGCAAGGACTTCATGTCTAAAACACCAAAAGCAATGGCAACAGAAGAAAAAATTGACAAATGGGATCTAATTAAACTAAAGAGCTTCTACACGTCAAAATAAACTATCATCAGAGTGAACAGGCAACCTACAAAACGGGAGAAAATTTTCGCAACCTACTCATCTGACAAAGGGCTAATATCCAGAGTCTACAATGAACTCAAACAAATGTACAAGAAAAAAACAAACAATCTCATCAAAAAGTAGGCAAAGGACACGAACAGACACTTCTCAAAAGAAGACACTTATGCAGCCAAAAAACCATGAAAAAATGCTCACCATCACTGGCCATCAGAGAAATGCAAATCAAAACCACAATGAGATACCATCTCACACCAGTTAGAATGGCAATCATTAAAAAGTCAGGAAACAGCAGGTGCTGGAGAGGATGTGGAGAAATAGGAACACTTTTACACTGTTGGTGGGACTGTAAACTAGCTCAACCATTGTGGAAGTCAGTGTGGCGATTCCTCAGGGATCTAGACCTAGAAATACCACTTGACCCAGCCATCCCATTACTGGGTATATACCCAAAGGTCTATAAATCATGCTGCTATAAAGACTCATGCACACTTGTGTTTATTGCGGCATTATTCACAATAGCAAAGACTTGGAACCAACCCAAATGTCCAACAATGATAGACTGGATTAAGAAAATGTGGCACATATTCACCATGGAATACTATGCAGCCATAAAAAATGATGAGTTCATGTCGTTTGTAGGGACATGGATGAAATTGGAAATCATCATTCTCAGTAAACTATCACAAGAACAAAAAACCAAACACCGCATACTCTCAGTCATAGGTGGGAATTGAACAATGAGAACACATAGACACAGGAAGGGGAACATCACTCTGGGGACTGTTGTGGGGTGGGGAGAGGGGGGAGGGATAGCATTAGGAGATAGTCCTAATGCTAGATGATGAGTTAGTGGGTGCAGCACACCAGCATGGCACATGTATACGTATGTAACTAACCTGCACAATGTGCACATGTACCCTAAAATTTAAAGTATAATAATAAAAATAAGTAAATAATAAAGGAAAAAAACACATCCCTTTGCAGATTCTCCAAAAAGAATGTTTCCAAACTGCTCAATCAAAAGAAAGATTCAACTCTTTGAGATGCATACACACATCATAAAGAAGTTTCCCAGAAAACATGAGTCTAGTTTCTATTTGAAGATATTTCCTTTTTCACCAGAAGCCTCAAAGTGTTCACAAATATCTCTTTGCAGTTTCTATGAAAAGACTGTTTCCAAACTGTTCAATGAAAAGAAAGTTTCAACCCTGTAAGATGAATACACACATCAAAAAGAAGTTTTTTAGAAAGCTGCTGTCTACATTTTGTTTTTTGATATTTCCTTTTTCACCATAGGACTCAAACCGCTGAAACATATCACTGTTCAGATTCAACAAAAAGCCGGCTTCCAAACTGCTGAATGAAAAGAAAGGTTCAACTCTCTGAGATGAATGCACACATCACAAAGAAGTTTCTCAGAATGCTTCTCTCTAGGTTTTATGTGAAGATATTTCCTTTTTCACTGCAGACCTCAAACTACTCATAAATATCCCTTTGCCTATTCTACAAAAAGACTGTTTCCAACTTGATAAGTGAAAAGAAAGTTTCAACTCTGTGAGATGAATGCACACATCAAAAGGAAGTTTCTCAGAAAGTTTCTGTCTAGTTTTTATGTGAAGATAATTCCTTTTTCACCATATGCCTCAAAATGCCTTCAAATACCCCTTTACAGATTCTACAAAAAGACTGTTTCCAAACTACTCAATCAAAACAAAGGTTAAACTCTCTGAGATGAATGCACACATTTCAGAGAAGTTTCTCAGAAAGTTTCTGTATAGTTTTTATGTAAAGATATTTGCTTTTTCACCATAGGCCTCAAAGAGCTCAAAAATGTCTCCTTACAGATTCTACAAAAAGACTGTTTTTGAACTGGTGAATAAAAAGAAATGTTCAACTCTGTGAGATGAATGTACTCATCCTTAAGAAGTTTCTCAGAAAGCTTCTTTATAGGTTTAGGTGAAGATATTTCCTTTTTCACCATAAGCCTGAAAGCATTCACAGATATCACTCTGCAGATTGTACAAAAAGACTGTTTAAAAACTACTCAATCAAAACAAAAGTTCAACTACGTGAGATGAATGCACACATCACAAATAAGTTTCTCAGAAAGCTTCTGTTTATATTTTATTTATAGATAATTCTTTTTTCACCATAGGTTTCAAACCACTCACAAATATTCCTTGCAGTTTCTAAAAAAGACTGTTTTCACACTACTCAATCAAAAGAGAGGTTCAACTCTGTGAGATGAACACACACATCACAAAGTAGTCTCTCAGGAAGCTTCTGTCTAGTTTTTATGTGAAGAGAATTCCTTTTTCAAGACAGGCTTCAATGGGCTTACAACTATCCCTATGCAGATTCTACAAAAAGACTGTTTCCAAACTGCTCAATCAAAAGGAAGATTCAACTCAGTGAGATGAATGCACACATCACAAAGAAGTTTCTCAGAGAGTTTCTGTCTAGATATTATTTGTAGATAATTCCTTTTTCACCATAGGCCTTAAAGGGCTCACAGATATCTCTCTGCAGATTCTACAAAAACACTGTTTCCAAACTGCTCAATCTAAAGAAGGGTTCAACACTGTGAGCTGAGTGCACACATCACAAAGAAGTTTCTCAGAATGCTTCTGTCCAGTTTTTATGTGAAGATATTTCCTTTTACACCATAGACCTTAAATCACTCAAAAATGTCCCTGTGCACATTCTACATAAAGACTGTTTCCAAACTGCTGAATGAAAGGAAATGTTAAACTCTGTGAGATGAAAACACACAACACAACGAAGTTTCTCAGAATGCTTCTGTCTAGTTTTTATATGAAGATATTTCCTCTTTCACCACAGGCCTCAAAGGGTTCACAAATATCTCTATGCAGATTCTACAAAAAGAGTGCTTCCAAACTGATCAGTCAAAAAGAAGCTTCAACTCTGTGAGATGAATGCACACGTCACAAAAAGTTTCTCGGAAAGTTTCTGTCTAGATTTTTGGGAAGATGCTTCCTTTTTCACCATAAACTTCAAATTGTTCACAAATATCACTTTGCAGATTATACAAAAAGACAGCTCCCAAACTGCTCAATCAAAATAAAGTTTCCACTCTGTGAAATGAATGCACACATCATAAAGAAGTTTCTCAGAAAGCTTTTGTTTAGTTTTTTTGTGAAGACATTTCCTTTTTCACTGTATGCCAAAAATGGATCAGAAATATCCCTTTTCAGATTCTACAAAAGGATTGCTTCCAAACTGCTCAATCAAAAGAAAGGTTCAACTCTGTGAGATGAATGAACACATCACTAAGAAGTTTCTCAGAAAGCTTCTGTCAACTTTTCTGTGAATATATTTTCTTTCTCACCATGAGCCTCAAACTGCCCAAAAATATCGTTTTGCAGATACTCCAAAAAGACTGTTTACAAACTGATCAATCAAAAGAAAGTTTCAGCTCTATTTGAAGAATTCACATATCACAAAGACGTTTATCAGAAACCTTTTGTCTAGTTTTTATTTGAAGATATTTCCTTTTTCACTGTAAGCCTCAAAGTGTTCACAAATATCACTTTGCAGATTCTACAAATAGACTGTTCCCAAACTGCTCAATCAAAACAAAGGTTCAACTCTGTGAGCTGAATGCACACTTCACAAAGAAGTTTCTCAGAAAGCTTCTGTCTAGTTTTTCTGTGAAGATATTTCTTTTTCCACGATAGGTGACAAAATGCTCCAAATTTCCAATTGCAGATCCTACAAAAAGAGTGTTTCAAAATTGCTCAATCAAAAGAAGGTTCAACTCTGTGAGATGAATGCACATATCACAAAGAAGTGTCTCAGAATTCTTCTCTCTAGTTTTTATGTGAAGATATTTCCTTCTCCACCATAGGCCCCGAAGTGTTCTAAATATCCACTTGCAGATTCTACAAAAAGATTCTTTCCAAACTGTTCTACCAAAGAAAGGTTCAACTCAGTGAGATGAACGCATACATCACAAAAATGTTTCTAAGAAAGCTTCTGTCTAGGTTTTATGTGAAGATATTTCCTTTTTTACCATAGATCTCAAAGCTCTCTCAAATATCCCTTTGCAGATTCTACAAGAAGATGGTTTCCAAACTTCTCAATCAAAAGAAAAGTTCATATCTGTGAGGTGAATGCACACATCACAAGGAAGATTCTCAGAAAGCTTCTGTCTAGTTGTTATCAGATGTTATTTCCTTTTTCACCATAAGCTTCAAAGCCTTCAGAAATATCAATGTTCAGATTCTACAGAAAGTATGTTTCCAAACTGCTCAATGAAAAGAAAAGTTCAAATCTGAGAGATGAATGCACACATCACAAAGAGGTTTATCAGAAATCTTCTTTCTAGTTTTTATGTGAAGATATTTCCTTTTTCACCATAGACTTCCTACCACTCACAAATATCCCTTTGCAGATTATACAAAAAGACTGTTTCCAAACAGCTCAATCAAGAGAACAGTTCAACTCTATGACATGAATGCATGCATCACAAAGAAGTTTCTCAGAAATATTCTGTCTAGTTTTTATGTTAATATATTTACTTTCTCACCATATGCCTTAAGCCTCTCACAAATTTCCCTTTGCAGATGCTCCAAAAAGATGGTTTCCAAACTGCTCAATCAAAAGTAAAGTTCAACCTTGTGAAATGAATGCACAAATGACAACAAAGTTCCTCAGAAAGCTTCTATGTAGATTTTATTTGTGAACATTTCTTTTTTCACCATAAGCCTCAAACTGCTCAAAAATATCCCTTTCAGAATCTACAAAAAGACTGTTTCCAAACTGCTCAATCAAAAGAAAGTTTCAACTCTGTGAGACAAATGCTCACATCACACAGAAGTTTCTCAGAAAGTTTCTGTCTAGTCTTAATGTGAGGATATTTCTGTTTTCACCATAAGCCTCAAAGCTTTCACAAATATCCCTTGCAGATTCTACAAAAAGAGTGTTTCCAAACTGCTCAATCAAAAGAATTGTTCATCTATGTGAGATGAATGTACATATCACAAAGAAGTTTCTCAGAAAGCTTGTATCTAGCATTTATGTGAAGATATTTCCTTTTTCACCATAGGCCTCAAACTGCCTATAAATACACCATTGCAGAATGTACAAAAAGGCTGTTTCCAAACTGCTCAATCAAAGAAAAGTTTCAAATCTGTGAGATTAATGCACACATCACAAATAAGTTTCTCAGAACGTTACTATCTAGATTTTATTAGGGCATATTTCCTTTTTCACCATTGGCCTCAAACCACTCCAAATATCCCTTGGCAGATCCTACAAAAATACTGTTTCCAAACTGCTCAATCAAAAGAAATTTTCAAACTTCTGTGATGAATGCACACATGAGAAAGAAGTTTCTCAGTAGATTTCTCTCTAGTTTTTATGTGAAAATATTTCATTTGTCACCATAAGTCTCAAAGCGTTCACAAAAATAATTTTGCAGATTGTACAAAAAGACTTTTGCCAAACTGCTCAATGAAAAGTAAGGTTCAACTCTGTAACATAAAGGCATACATCATAAAGAAGTTTCTCAGAAGGCTTCTCTCTAGTTTTTATGCGAAGATATTTCCTTTCTCACTATAGGCCTCAAACCGTTCACAAATATCCCTCTGCAGATTCTAAATAAAGACTGTTTCCAAAGTGCTCAATCAAAAGAAAGTTTCAATTCTGTGATATGAATGCACACATCCAAAGAAGTTTCTCAGAAATCTTCCATCTAGTTTTTATGTGAACATATTTCTTTTTCAGCATAGGCCTCAAACCACTCAAAAATATCCTTCTGTGGATTCAACAAAAAATCTGTTTCCAAACTGCTCAATCAAAGGAAATTTCAACTGTGTGAGATGAGAGCACACATCAAAAAGAAGTTTGTCAGAACTCTTCTGTCTAGTTTTTATGTGAAGATATTTATTTTTCAGCATAGGCCTCAAATCACTCAGAAATATCCCATTGCAGAAAGTGTAAGAAGATTGTTTCCAAACTGCTCAATGAAAAGAAAGGTTCAACTCTGTGACACGAATGCAAACATCAAAAAGAAGTTTCTCAAAAACCTTCTAACTAGTTTTTATGTGAAGATATTTCCTTTATCACCATAGGCCTCAATCTACTCACAATATTTCTATGCAGATTCCACAAAAAGACTGTTTCCAAACTACTCAATCAAAAGGAAGTTTCAACTCTGTGAGATGAAATCAAACATCACAAAAGAAGATACTCAGAAAGCTTCTGTCTAGTTTTTATGTGAAAATATTTCCTATTTCACCATAGGCCTCAAAGGGCTCATAAATATCACTTTGCAGTTTCTAGAAAAAGACTGTTTCCAAACTGTTAAATCAAAAGAAAAGTTCAACACTGTGAAACGAATGTACACATCACAAAGAAGTTCCTCACAATGCTTCTATCCGGTTTTTATGTGAATATTTCCTTTTTCTCAAGAGGCCTCAAACCGCACACGAATATCCCTCTACAGATCCTTCAAAAAGACTTTTTCCAAGCTACTCAAACCAAAAAAAGTTGAAATATGTGAGATGAATGCACACATCATGAAGAAGTTCCTTAGAAAGGTTTTGTCTAGTTTTTATGTGAAGATATTTCCTTGTTCACCATAGGCCTCAAAGTGCTCCAAATATTCAATTGCACATTCTACTAAACGATTTTTTCCAAACTGCTCAATCAAAAGAAAGGTTCAACTCTATGAGATGAAAGCACACATCACAAAGAAGTTTCTCAGAAACATCGGTCTAGTTTTATGTGAAGGTATTTCCTTTTTCTCCATAGGCCTCAAATTGCTCAAAACTATCTATTTGCAGATTCTACAAAAAGATGGTTTCCAAACTGCTCAATCAAAAGAAAGGTTCAACTCTGTGATATGAAAGCACACATCACAAAGAAGTTTCTCAGAAAGCTTCTGTCTGATTTTATGTGTAGATATTTCCTTTTTCAGAATAGGCCTCAATGGGCTCAGAATTATCCTTTGCAGATTCTACAAAAAGACTGTTTCAAAACTGTTCAATCAAAAGAAAGTTTCAACTCCATGAGAGAAATTTTTTCACCACTGGCCTCAAAGTGCTACAAATATCTATTTGCATATTCTATGAATAGACTGTTTCCAAACTGCTCAACTAAAAGAAAGGTTCAACTCTGTGATATGAATGCACACATCTCAAATAATTTTCTTAGAAAGCTTCTGTCTAATTTTTATGGGAAGATATTCTTTTTCACCATGGGCCTCAAAGTGCTGCAAATATCCACTTGCAGATTCTACAAAAATACTGTTTCCAAACTGCTAAATCAAAGGAAAGTTCAACTGTGTGAGATAAATGCACACATCACAAAGAAGTTTATCAGAAAACTTCTGTCTAGTTTTTATGTGAAGCCATTATCTATTTCACCCTTGGCTCAATGTGCTCCAAATATCCATTTGCAGACTCTGCAAAAAGACTGTTTCCAAACTGCTCAATCAAAAGAAAGGTTCAACTCTGTGAGATTAAATAACACATCACAAAGATGTTTCTCAGAAAGTTTCTGTCTAGCTTTTATGTGAAGATATTTCCCGTTTCACCATAGACCTTAAAGGGCTCACAAATATCCCTTTCCAGATTCTATAAAAAACAGCTTCCCAACTGCTCAATCAAAAGAAAGTTTCAACTCTGTGAGAGGAAAGCCACATCCCAAAGAAGTTTCTCAGAAAGCTTCTGTCTAGTTTTTATGTGAAGATATTTCCTATTTCACCACAGGCCTCAATAGGTTCACAAATATCCCTTTGCATATTCCACAAAAAGACTGTTTCCAAACTGCTCAGTCAAAAGAAAGTTTTAACTCTGTGAGATGAGTGCACACATCACAAGAAGTTTATGAGAATGCTTCTGTCTAGTTTTTATGTGAAGATATTTCCTATTTCACCGTAGGCCTCAAAGTGCTCGCAAATATCCCTTTGCAGATTTTATGAAAAGACTCTTTCCAAGCTCCCCTATCTAAAGAAAGTTTCAACTCTGTGAGATGAATGAACACATCACAAATAAGTTTCTCAGAATGCTTCAGTCTAGTTTTTATGTGAAGACATTTCTTTGTCACCATAGGGCTCAAACCACTCAGAAATATCCTTTTGCATATTGAACAAAAACACTATTTCCTATCTGCTCTATGAAAAGAAAGATTCAACTCTGTGAGTTGAATGCAAACATCACAAAAAAGTTTCTCAGAAAGCATCTGTCTAGTTTTCATGTCAAGATATTTCCTTTTTTACCATCAGCCTCAAAGCCCAACAAATATCCATTTGCAGATTATACGTAAAGACTGTTTCCAAACTGCTCAATCCAAAGAATGGTTCAACTCTCTGAAATGAAATATCACACCACAAAGAAGTTTCTCAGAAAGCCTCTGTCTAGTTTTTATATGAAGATATTTCGTGTTTCACCGTAGGACTCAAAGGGCTCTCAAATATCCCTTTGCAATTCTGTGAAGAAAGTCATTGGTAGCTTGATGGGGATGGCATTGAATCTATAAATTACCTTGGGCAGTATGGCCATTTTCACGATATTGATTCTTCCTACCCATGAGCATGGAATGTTCTTCCATTTGTTTGTATCCTCTTTTATTTCCTTGAGGAGTGGTTTGTAGTTCTCCTTGAAGAGGTCCTTCCCATCCCTTGCAAGTTGGATTCCTAGGTATTTTATTCTCTTTGAAGCAATTGTGAATGGGAGTTCACTCATGATTTGGATCTCTGTCTGTTGTTGGTGTATAGGAATGCTTGTGATTTTTGCACATGGATTTTGTATCCTGAGACTTTGCTGAAGTTGCTTATCAGCTTAAGGAGATTTTGGGCTGAGATGATGGTGTTTTCTAGGTATAAAATCATGTCATCTGCAAACAGGGACAATTTGACTTCCTCTTTTGCTAATTGAATGCCCTTTATTTTCTTCTCCTGCCTGATTGCCCTGGCCAAAACTTCCAACACTATGTTGAATAGGAGTGATGAGAGAGGGCATGACAGTCTTGTGCCAGTTTTCAAAGGGAATGCTTCCAGTTTTTGTCCACTCAGTATGATATTGGCTGTGGGTTTGTCACAGATAGCTGTTATTATTTTGAGATAGTCCCATCAATACCTAATTTATTGAGAGTTTTTGGCATGAAGAGTTGTTGAATTTTGTCAAAGGCCTTTTCTGCATCTATTGAGATAATCATGTGGTTTTTGTCTTTGGCTCTGTTTATTTGCTGGATTACATTTATTGATTCTTGTATGTTGAACCAGCTTTGCATCCCAGGGATGAAGCCCACTTGATGATGGTGGATAAGCTTTTTAATGTGCTGCTGGATTCTTTTTGCCAGTATTTTATTGAGGATTTTTGTATCAATGTTCATCAAGGATATTGGTCTAAAATTCTCTTTTTTGGTTGTGTCTCTGCCTGGCTTTGGTATCAGAATGATGCTGGCCTCATAAAACGAGTTAGAGAGGATTCCCTCTTTTTCTATTGATTGGAATAGTTTCAGAAGGAATGGTACCAGTTCCTCCTTGTACCTCTTGTAGAATTCAGCTGTGAATTCATCTGGTCCTGGACTCTTTTTGTTTGTAAGCTATTGATTATTGTCACAATTTCAGATCCTGTTATTTGTCTATTCAGAGTTTGAGCAGTTTGAGGCATGTGGTGAAAAAAGAAATCTTCATATAAAAACTAGACAGAAGCATTCTGAGAAACCATTTTGTGATGTGTGCATTCATCTCACAGAGTTGAATTTTCTTTCATTGAGTAGTTTGGAAACAGTCTTTTTGTAGAATATGCAGAGGGATATTTGTGAGATTTTTGAGGCCTCTTGTGAAAAAGGAAATATCCACAAATAATATCTAGAGAGAAGGCTTCTTATAAAGTTCTTTCTGATGTGTGCATTCATCACACAGGGTTGAACCTGTCTTTGGATTGAGCAGTTTGGAAAGAGTTTTTTCGTAGAATCTGAAAAGGAAAATTTGTGAATGCTTTGAGGCTTCCGGTGTAAAAGAAGTATCTTCACATTAAAACTAGACAGAAACGTTCTTAGAAACTTCTTTGTAATGTGTGCATTCATCACACACAGCTGAACTTTCGTTTGATTTAGCAGTTTGGAAACAGTACTTTTGTAGATTCTACAAAGTGTTATTTATGAGTGGTTTGAGGCCTATGGTGAAAAAGGGAGTATTGACAAAAAAGAGCTAGACAGAAACTTTCTGAGAAACTTCTCTGTGATGTGTGCATTCATCTCACAGAGTAGAAAGCTTTCTTTGATTGAGCAGTTTGGAAACAATCTTTTTGTAGAATCTGCAAAGGGATATATGTAGGCAGTTTCAGGTCTATGGTGAAAATGGAAATATCTTCACATAAAAACTAGAAAGAAGCTTTCTGAGAAAATTCTTTGTGATGTGCTCATTCATCTCACAGATTTGAAATGTTCTTTTCATTGACCAGTTTGGATACAGTCGTTTTGTAGAATCTGCTTTGTGATATTTGTGAGCCCTTTGAAGCCTATGGTGAAAAAAGAAATATCTTCACACAAAAACTAGACAGAAGCTTTCTGAGAAACTTCGTTGTGATGTATGCATTCATCCCAAAGAGTTGAGCCTGTCTTTGGGTTGAGCAATTTTGAAACAGTTCTTTTGTAGAATGTTCAAAGGGATATTTCGCATCCTTTTTTGGCCTATGGTGAAAAAGGAAATGTCTTCACATAAAAACTAGACAGAAACATTCTGAGAACCTTCTTTGTTATTTGTGCATTCTTCTCACAACTTTGAACCTGTCTTTAGATAGAGCAGGTTGGAAAATGTCTTTTAGTAGAATCTGCAAAGGGATAATTTGAATGCTTTGAGACTTATGGTAAAAAAATAAATATCTTCACTTAAAAACTGAACAGAAGCCTTCTGAGAAATTTCTTTGTGATGTGTGCATTCATCTCAAAGAGTTGAAGCTTTGTGTCCATTGAGCAGTTTGGGAACAGTCTTTTTGTAAAATCTGTAAAGGGACATTTATGAGCACTTTGAGGCCTATATTGAAAAAGGAAACATCTTTAAATAAAAACTAGACAGAAGCTTTCTGAGAAACTTCTTTGTGATGCGTGCATTCACCTCACAGAGTTAAACCTTTCTTTTGATTGAGTAGTTTGGAATCAGTCTCTTTGTAGAATATGCAAAGGGTTATTTATTAGCAGTTTGAGGCCTATGGTGTAAAAGGGAGTATCAACAAATAAAAACTAGACAGAAACTTTCTGAGAAACTTCTCTGTGATGTGTGCATTCATCTCGCAGAGTGGAAGCTTTCTTTGAGCCATTTGGAAACAGTCTTTTTGTAGAATCTGCAAAGGGATATATGTAGGTGGTTTGAGGTCTATGGTGAAAACGGAAATATCTTCACATAAAAACTAACTGCTCAATGGGAAGAAAATTTACTTCAGTGTGATGAATGTGCATGTCACAAAGGAGTTACTCAGAAAATTTATTTCTACTTTTTATGTGAAGATATTTCCTTTTTCAACATATGCCTCAATGCGCTCCCAGATATCCCTTTGCAGATTCTATGAAAAGACTTTCCAAACTGCTCAATAAACAGAATGGTTCCACCCTGTGAGATGAATGTGCACATTACAAAGAAGTTTCTCAGAAAACTTCCTTCTCGTTTTTATCTGAAGATAGTCCCTTTTTGAACATAGGCCTCAATGCACTCCAAAATACACCTTTGCAGAATCTACAAAAAAAAAAAAAAAAAAAACTGTTTCCAAATTGCTCAATCAAAAGAAAGTTTCAACTCTGTTAGGTGAATGTGCACATCAGAAAGTAGTTTCTCAGCAAACTTCTCACTGTTTTTTATGTGAAGATATTTCCTTTTTCAATATGGGTCTCAAAGCACTCAAAAATATCCCTTTGTAGATTCTAGAATAACAGAGTTTACAAACTGCTCAATGAACAGAAACGTTTATCTCTGTGAGATGAATACACATAGCTTAAAGCAGCTTCTCAGAATGCTTCTTTCTAGTTTTTATGTGAGGATATTTCCTTTTTCACCATAGGCCTCAATGTGCTCCTAAATATCCCTTTGCAGATAGTACAAAAAGACTGTTTCCAAAATACTCAACCCAAAGAATGTTTCAACTCTGTGAGATGAATGCACACATCACAAAAAGTTTCTCAGAAACTTTCTTTATAGTTTTTCTGTGAAGATATTTCCTTTTTCACCATCGGCCTCACCTCAAATCCCTCACAAATATCCCTTCGCATATTCTACAGAAATACTGTTTCCAAAGCACTTAATAAAAAGAATTATTCAACACTGTGAGATGAATGCACACATCTCAAAGGAGTTTCTCAGAATCCTTCAGTCTAGTTTTTATGTGAATATATTTCATTTTTCACCACAGGCCTCAAAGTGCTCCAAATATCCATTTGCAGATTTGACAAAAAGACTATTTCCAAACTGCCCAATCAAAACAAAGTTCAACTCTGTATGATGAATGCACACATCACAAAGAAGTTTCTCAGAATGCTTCTGTCTAGATTTTATGTGAAATTACTTGCTTTTTCACCATAGGCCTCAAAATGCTCACAAATATCCCTTTGCTGATTCTATAAAAATACTTTTTCCAAATTGCTAAATCAGAAGAAATGTTCAACTCTGTGAGATGATTGCACACATCACAAAGAAGCCACTAAGAAAGCTTCTGTCTAGTTTTTATGTGAAGATATTTCCTTTTTCACCATAGGCCTCAAAGCACTCACAAATATCCCTTTGCAGATTCTATAAGAAGAGAGTTTCCAGACTGATCAGAGAAAATAAACGTTTACTTCTGTGAGATCAATGCACACATCACAAGGCTGTTTCTAAGAAACCTTCTTTATACCTTTTATATGAATATATTTCCTTTTTCACCATTGGCCTCAAAGCGCTCATAAATATCCCTTTGCAGTTTCCACAAGCAGACCATTTCCATACTGCTTAATCAAAAGTAAGTTTCACCTTTGTGAGATGAATGCCCACATCACAAACAGGTTTCTCAGAAAGCCTCTCACTAATTTTTATGTGAAGATATTTCCTTTTTCACCATAGGCCTCAAAGCACTCACAAATATCCCTTTGCAGACTCTACAAGAACAGTTTCCAGACTGACCAGAGAAAAGAAATGTTTACCTCAGTGAGATGAATGCATACATCACAAAGCTGTTTCTGAGAAACATTTTTTATACTTTTTATGTGAATATATTTCCTTTTTCACCATAGGCCTCATAAATATCCCTTTGTAGATTCTAAAAAAGACTGTTTCCAAAGTGTTCAATCAAAAGAATGGTTGAACTCTATGAGATGAATGCACACATCACAAAGAAGTTTCTCGGAAAGCTTCTGTCTAGTTTTTATGTGAAGATATTTCCTATTTCATCATAGGCCTCATAGCTCTCAAAAATATGTCTTCACAGATTCTACAAAAATGCTGTATCCAAATTTCTCAATCCAAAGAAAAGTTCAAATCTCTGAGATGAATGCACACATCACAAGGAGGTTTCTCAGAAAGCTTCTTTCTAGTTTTCTTGTGAAAATATTTCCTTTTTCACCATAGGCTTCAAAGCATCACACATATCCCTTTGCAGATTCTAAAAAATACTGTTTACAAACTGCTCAATGAGAAGAATGTTTTAACTCTGTGAGATGAATTTTCACATCTCCAAGATGTTTCACAGAAAACCTCTGTCTAGTTTTTATGTGAAGATAATTCCTTTTTCACCATATACCTCAAAGCACTGACAAATATCCCTTTGCAGATTTTCAAGAACAGAATTTCCAATCTGCTAAATGAGGAAAAATGGTTACTTCTGTGAGATGAAGGCACACATCACAAAACAGTTTCTTAGAAATATTCTGTCTAGTATTTATGTAAAGATAATTCCTTTTTCAATATAGGACACAAAGCGCTAACTAATAACCAGTTGGAAATTCTACAAAAGACTGTTTACAAACTGCTCATCAAAAGAAAGTTTCACCTCTGTGGGATGAATGCATATATAAAAAGATGTTTCTAAGAAAGCTTCTATTTTTTTTTTATGTGAATGAGTTTCCCTTTCACCATGGGCCTCAAAGTGCTCAAAAATATCCCTTTGCAGATTCTAAAAAAAAACTGTTTCCAAACTGCTGAGTCAAAGAATGGTTCAACTCTGTGACATGAATGCACACATCAGAAAGAAGTTTCTCACAAACCTTTATACTTTTTATGTGAAGATGTTTCCTTTAACCATAGATCTCAAAACACTCACAAATATACCTGTGCAGAATTCACAAAAAGACAGTTTCCCAACTGCTGAATCAAAAGAATTGTTGAACTCTGTGGGATGAATGCACACATCACAAAGCAGTTGCTCAGAATTCTTTAGTCTAGTTTTTATGTGAAGATATTTTCTCTTTCACCATAGGCCTCAAAGTGCTCAGAAATATCCCTTCACAGATTCCACAAAAAGATGTTTCTAAACTGCTCAATCAAAATAATGTTTCAGTTCTGTGAGATGAATGCACACATCACCAAGAAGTTTCTCAGTAGGGTTCTATCTAGTTTTTATGTGAAGACAATTCCTTTTTCACCACAGGGCTCTATGCACTCACAAATGTCCCTTAGCAGAATCTAAAACAACAGAGTTTCCCAACTGATCAAAGAAAATAATTGATTACCTCTGTAAGATGAGAGCAGACATCACAAAACAGTTTCTGAGAAACCTTCTTTATAGTTTTCTGTAAAGATACTTCTTTTTCTACATAGGCCTCAAAGTGCTCACAAATATCCATTTGCAGATTCTGCAAAAATACTGTTTCCAAAACTGCTGAATCAAAGGAGGTTCAACTATGTCAGATGAATGCACATATCACAAAGAAGTATCTCAGAAAATTTCTTTACACTTCGTATGTGAAGATATTTCCTTTGTCAACATAAGCCTCAAAGTGCTGAAAAATAACCCTTTTCAGATTGTACAAGAACAGAGTTTCCAGACTGAACAGAGAAAAGAAATGCTTACCTCTGTGGGATGAATGCACACACCACAAGGCTGTTTTTAGGGAACATGCTTTACAGTTCTTATGTGAAGATATGTCCTCTTCCACCATAGGCCTCACAGCATTCCAAATATCCACTTGCAGATTCTACAAAAAGAGTGTTTCAAAACTGCTCAATCAAAGAAAAGGTTCAAATCTGTGAGATGAATGCAAACAACACAAAGAAGTTTCTCAGAATGCTCCTGTCTAATTTTTATGTTATTTCCTTTTCCACCATAGGCATCAAAGGACTCCAAATATCCACATACAGATACTACAAAAAGACTGTTTCCAAACTGCTCAATCAAAAGTGTGGTTCAACTCTCTGAGATGAATACACACATCACTAAGAAGTTTCTCAGAATGCTTCTGTCTAGTTTTTACATGAAGATAATTCCTTTTCCAACAAAGTCTTCAAATCACAACAAATATCCACTTACAGATTCTACAAAAAGAGTATTTCAAAACTGGTCAATCAAAAGAAAGTTTGAACTCGGTGAGATGAATGCACACATCACAAAGCAGTTTCTCAGAATGTATCTGTCGAGTTTTTATGTGAAGATATTTACTTTTCCACTAGAGTCCACAAAGCGCTCCAAATATCCAATTTCAGATTCTATAAAAAGAGTGTTTCAACACTGCTCAAAGAAAAGAAAGGTTCAACTTTGTGAGTTGAATGCACACAGCACAAAGACGTTTCTCAGATTGCTTGTCTAGTTTTTATGTGAAGACATTCCCTTTTCCACCATAGGCCCCAAAGCACACCAAATATCCACTTGCAGATTCTACAAAAAGTGTGTTTCCAAACTGCTCAATCAAAAGAAAGGTTCAACTCTGTGAGGTGAATGCCCACATCACAAAGAAGTTCCTGAGAATGCTTCTGTCTACTTTCTATGTGAAGATATTTTCTTTTCCACTAGAGGCTGCCAAGCACTCCAAATATCCACTTGCAGATACTACAAAAACAGTGTTTCAAAACTGCTCAATCAAAAGAAATGTTCAAATATGTGAGGTAAATGCACACATCCCAAAGAAGTTTCTCAGAATGCTTCTGTCTAATTTTTATGTAAAGATACTTCCTTTTCCACCATAGGCCTTAAAGTGCTCCAAATATCGATTTACAGATACTACAAAAAGACTATTTCCAAACTACTCAAACAAAGCAATTGTTCAACTCTGTGAGTTGAATGCACACATCACAAAGAAGTTTCTCAGAATGCTTCTGTCTAGTTTTTATGTGAAGATATTTCCTTTTCCATTGTAGGCTGCCAATCGCTCCAAATATCCACTTGCAGAGTCTACAAAAAGAGTGTTTCAAAACTGCTGAATCAAAAGAAAGGTTTAACTCTGAGAGTTGAATGCACACATCACAAAGCAGTTTCTCAGAATGCTTCTCTGTAGTTTTTATGTGAAGATATTTCCTTTTCCACCATAGGCCTCAAAGTTCTCCAAGTATCCAATTGCAGATTCTACAAAAAGTCTGTTTTCAAACTGCCCAATTAATAGAAATGTTCAACTCTGTGAGTTGAATGCACACATCACAAAGAATTTTCTCAGAATGGTTCCATATAGTTTTTAAGTGAAGATATTTCCTTTTCCACCTGAGGCCACAAAGCACTCCAAATATCCATTGAAGATTCTACAAAAAGTGTGTTTCAAAACTGCTCAATCCAAAGAAAGGTTTAACTTGTGAGTTGAATGCCTGCATCACAAAGAAGTTTCTCAGAATGCTTCTGTCTAGGTTTTATGTGAAGATATTACCTTTTCCACTTTAGGCAGCAAAGCTCTCCAAATATACACTTGAAGGTTCTACAAAGAGTGTTTCAAAACGGTTCAATGAAAAGAAATGTTCAACTCAGTGACATGAATGCACACATCACAAATAAGTTTCTTGGAATGCTTCTGTCTGGTTTTTTGTGTGAGGATATTTCCTTTTCCACCATTGGCCACAAAGCGCTCCAAATATCCACATGCAGATACTACAAAAAGACTGTTTCCAAACTGCTCAATCAAAAGAGTGGTTCAACTCTCCCAGATGAATGCACACATCACAAAGAAGTTACTCAGAATGCTTCTGTCTAGTTTTTATGTGAAGATATTTCCTTTTCCAATATTGGCCTCTAAGCACTCCAAATATACATTTGTAGATGCTACAAAAAGAAAGTTTCAAAACTGCTTAATCAAAAGATTGCTTCAAAACCATGAGTCGAATGCACACATCTCAAAGAAGTTTCTCAGAACGTTTCCGTCTAGTTTTTATGTGAAGATATTTCCTTTTCCAACAGAGGCCGCAAAGCACTCCAAATATCCATTTGTGGATTCTACAAAAAGACTGTTTCCAAACTGCTCAATGAAAAGTAAGTTTCAGCTCTGTAAGAAGAAGGCACACATCACAAAGAAATTTCTCTAAAAGTTTCTGCCTAGCTTTTATGTGAAATTATTTTCAGTTGTCCTAGAGGGCACAAAGGGCTCTCAAATATCCCTTTGCAGATTCTAGAAAATGACTGATTCAAAACTGTTCAATCTAAAGAAAGGTTCAACTCTGTAAGATGAATGCACAAAGAAGTTTCTCAGAATGCTTCTGTCTAGTTTTTACATGAAGATATTTCCTTTTCAACTATAGGCCCCAAAGCGCTCCAAATATCCACTTGCAGACTCTATAAAAAGAGTGTTTCAGAACTTCTCAATCAATAGAAAGGTTCAACTCTGTGAGATGAACTCACACATCACAAAGTAGTTTCTCAGAAAGTTTCTGTCTAGTTTTTATGTGAAGATATTTCCTATTGCCCCAGAGGCCTCAATGGGTTCACAAATATCCCTTTGCAGATTGTACAAAACGACAGGTTTCCAAACTGCTCAATCAAAAGAAAGGTTTACTTCTGTGATATGAATGCAAACATCATAAACAAGTTTCTCAGAATGCTTCTGTCTAGTTTTAATGTGAAGATGTTTCCCTTTCCACTGTAGTCTGCAAAGCACTCGAAATATACACTTGCAGATTCTACAAAAGGACTGTTTCCAAACTGCTCAATGAAAAGAAAGATTCAACTCTGTGAGATGAATGCGCAAATCACAAGAAGTTCCTCAGAATGCTTCTGTCTAATTTTTATGTGAAGATATTGCCTCTTCCACTATAGGCCACAAATGGCTCCAAATGTACACATGCAGATTCCATAAAAAGAGGGTTTCCAAACTGCTCAATCAAAAGAAATGTTCAACTCTGTGAGATGAATGCAAAAATCACAGAGAAGTTTCTCAGAATGCTTCTTTCTAGGTTTTATGTGAAGATATATCCTTTTCCTCTACAGGTCCCAAAACGGTACAAATATCCACTTGCAGATACTACAAGAAGAGTGTTTCAAAACTGCTCAATCAAAAGAAAGGTTCAACTCTGTGAAATGAATGCACACATGAAAAAGAAGTTCCTCAGAATACTTCTGTCAAGTTTTTATGTGAATATATTTCCTTTTTCAACATATGCCTCAAAGCACTCCAAATATCCATTTGCAGATATTACAGAAAGACTCTTTCCAAACTGCTCAATCAAAAGAAACGTTCAACTCTGTGAGATGAATGCACACATCAAAAGGAAGTTTCTCAGAATGTTTCTGTCTAGTTCTTATCTGAAGATATTTCCTATTTCTCCAGAGGCCTCAATGGTCTGATACATATCCCTCTACAGAGTCTACAAAACGACGGTTTCCAAACTGCCCAATCAATACAAAGGTTCAAGTCTGTGAAGTGAAGGCACACATAACAAGGAAGTTTCTCAGATTGCTTCTGTCTATTTTTTATGTGAAGATATTTCCTTTACACTATAGGTCTCAAAGCACTCCAAATATCCACTTGCAGATTCTACAAAAAGACTGATTCCAAACTGCCTAATCAAAAGAAAGTTTCAACTCTGTGAGATAAATGCACAGATCAAAAAGAAGTTTCTCAGAATACTTCTGTCTAATTTTTATGTGAAGATATTTCCTTTTCTGCCACAGGCCTCAAAGCTCTCAAAAATATCCACTGGCAGATATGACAAAAAGAGTGTTTCAAAACTGCTCAATCAAAAGAAAGTTTCAACTCTGTGAGTTGAATACACTCATCACAAATAAGTTTCTCAGAATGCTTTGGGCTAGTATGTATGTGAAGATATGTCCTTTTCCACCGTAAGCCTCAATCCACTCCAAATATCCAATTGAAGGTACTACAAAAAGAGTGTTTCAAAACTGATCAATCAAAGGAAAGGTTCAACTCTGTGAGTTGAATGCAGACATCACAAAGAAGTATCTCAGATTGCTTCTGTATAGTTTTTATGTGAAGATATTTCCTTTTCCACCATGGGCCCCAAAGTGTTCCAAACATCCACATGCAGATTCTACAAAAACAGTGTTTCAAAACTTCTCAATCAAAAGAAACATTCAACTCTGTGAGATGAGTGCACACATCACAAAGAAGCTTCTCAGAATCCTTCAGTCTAATTTTTATGAGAAGATATTTCCTTTTCCAACATAGGCCTCAAAGTGCTCCAAATATCCACTTACAGATTCTACAAAAAGAGTGCTTCAAAACTGCTCAATCAATAGAAAGGTTCAACTCTGTGAAAAGAACACACACTTCAAAAAGAAATTTCTCAGGATGCTTCTGTCTAATTTTTATTTGAAGATATTTCCTTTTCCACCATAGGCCTCAAAGCAGTCCAAATATCCACCTGCAGATTCCACAAAAAGAGTGTTTCAAAACTGCTTAATTAAAAGAAAGGTTCAACTCTGTGAGATGAAGGCACACATCACAAAGAAGTTTCTCAGAATGCTTCTGTCTAGTTTTTATGTGAAGATATTTCCTTTTCCAGTAAAGGCCACAAATCACACAAAATATCCACTTGCAGATTGTACAAAAAGAGTGTTTCAACACTACTCAATTAAAAAAAAGGTTCAAGTCTATGAGATGAATGCAGACATCACAAAGAAGATTCTCAGAATGCTGCTGTTTAGTTTTTATGTGAAGATATTTCCTTTTCCACCATAGGCAAAAAGGTGCTCCAAAAATACACGTGCAGATTCTACAAAAGGACTGTTTCAAAACTGCTCAATCAAAAGAAGAGTTCAACTCGGTGAGATGAAGGCCCACATCAAAAAGAAGTTTCTCAGAATGCTTCTGTCAAGTTTTTATGTGAAGATGCTTCCTTTTACACCATAGGTCTCAATGCGCTCAATCAAAAGAAACGTTCAACTCTATGAGATGAATGCACACATGAGAAAGAAGTTTCTCAGAATGCATCTGTCTAGTTTCTGTGTGAAGATATTTCCGTTTCCACCATTGACACCAAAGTGCTCCAAACATCCACTTGCAGATTCTACAAAAAGAGTGTTTCAAAAATGGTGAATCAAAAGAAATTTTCAACTCAGTGAGATGAACACACACGTCAAAAAGAAGTTTCTCAGAATGCTTCTGTCAAGTTTTTATGTGAAGATATTTCCTTTTTCACCTAGGCCACAAAGCACTCCAAATATCCACTTGTAGATTCCACAAAAAAAGTGTTTCAAAACAGCTCAATGAAAAGAAAGTTTCATCTCTGTGAGTTGAATGCAGACATAACAAACAAGATCCTCAGAATGTTTCTGTCTTGTTTTTATTGAAAATATTTCCTTTTCCACAATTGTCTGCAAAGTGCTCCAAATATCCACTTGCACATTCGACAAAAGGAGTGTTTCAAAACTGCTCAATCAAAAGAAAGATTCAACACTTTGAGATGAATGCACACATAACAAAGTAGTTTCTCAGAATGCTTCTGTATAGCTTTTATGTTAAGATATTTCCTTTTCGACCATAGGCCTCAATGTGCTCAATCAAAAAAAAGATTCAACTCTATGAGCTGAAGGCACACATGAGAAAGAAGTTTCTCAGAATGCTTCTGTCTAGTTTCTATGTGAAGATATTTCCGTTTCCACAATAGATGGCAAAGTGCTCCAAACATCCACTTGCATATTCTACATAAAGAGTGTTTCAAAAATGCTGAATCAAAGAAATTTTCAACTCAGTGAGATGAATGCACACATCAAAAAGAAATTCCTCAGAATGCTTCTGTCTAGTTTTTATGTGAAGATATTTCCTTTTCCACCTTAGGCCACAAATTGCTCCAAATATCCACTTGCAGATTCCACAAAAAGTGTGTTTCAAAACTGCTCAATAAAAAGAAATGTTCAACTCTGCGAGATGAATGCACACATAACATCGAAGTTTCTCAGAAATCTTCTGTGAAGTTTTATGTGAAGATAATTCTTTTCCACATTAAGCCTGAAAGCCCTCCGTATATCCACTTGTAGATTCCACAAAAAGAGTGTTTCAAAACTGTTCAGTTAAAAGAACTGTTCAACTCTGTGAGATGAATGCACACATCACAAAGAGGTTTCTCAGAATGCTTCTGCCTAGTTTTTAAGTGAAGATAGTTCGTTTTCCACCATAGGCCGCAAAGTACTCCAAATACACACTTGCAGATTTTACAAAAAGAGTTTTTCAAAACTGCTCAATCAAAAGAAAGGTACAGCTCTGTGAGGTGAATGCACACATCACAAAGAGTTTTCTCAGAATGCATTTGTCAAGTTTTTATATGAAGATATTTCCTTTTCCACCATAAGCCACAGAGTGCTCCAAATACCCATTTACATATTCCACTAAAAGAGTGTTTCCAAACTAATTAATCAAAAGAAAGGTTCAACTCTGTGACTTTAATGCACACATCATAAAGAAGTTTCTCAGAATACTTCTGTGTAGTTTTTATATGAAGATATTTCTTTGTCCAACATAGGACCCAAAGGGCTCCAAATATCCACAGGAAGATTGTTTACAAAGAGTGTTTCAAAACTCCTTAATCAAAAGAAAGTTCAACTCATGTATGAGAAGAATGCATACATCATGAATTTTCTCAAAATGTTTCTGTCCAGTTTTTACGTGAAGATATTCCCTTTTCCTCCATGGGACTCAAAACGCTCCAAATATCTACTTGCAAATTCTACCAAAAGAGTGTTACAAAACTGCTCAATCAAAAGAAAAGTTTAACTCTGTGAGATGAATGTATACATCACAAAGAAGTTTCTCAGAATGCTTCTGTTTTTGTGTGAAGATATTTCCTTTTTTTACCATAGGCCACAAGTCATCCCAAATGTCTACTGGCAGATTCTACAAAGGGAGTGTTTCAAAACTGCTCAATCAAAAGAAAGATTCAACTCTGTGACATGAATGCACACATCACAAAGAAGTTTCTGAGAATGCTTCTGTCTAGTTTTTATGTGAAGATATTTTCTTTTCCACCATAGGCCTCAAAGTGCTCCAAATATCCACTTACAGTTTCTACAAAAAGAGTGTTTCCAAACTGCTCAATAAAAAGAAAGGTTCAACTCTGTGTGATGAATGCACACATGACAAAGAAGTTTCCCAGAATGTTTCTGTCTAGTTTTTATATGAAGGTATTGCCCTTTACACCATTGGCTGCAAATTGTGGCAAATATCCAATTGCAGACTATACAAAAACAGTGTTTCAAAACAGCTCAATCAAAAGAAATGTTTAACTCTTTGAGATGAATGTACACATCACAAAGAAGTGCCTCTGCATGCTTTTGTTTAGTTATTATGTGAAGATATTTCCTTTTCCACCATAGGCCTCAAACCCCTCCAAATATCCACTTAGAGATTCTCCAAAAGAGGGTTTCCAAAGTGCTCAATCAAAAGAAAGGTTCAACACTGTGAGATGAATGCACACATCACAAAGAACTTTCTCAGAATGCTTCTGTCTACTTTTTATGTGAAGATATTTTCTTTTACACCATAAGCTGCAAATCGCTCCAAATATCCACTAGCAGACTCCAGACAAGTAGTGTTTGTAAACTGCTCAATTAAAGGAAAGTTTCACCTTTGTATGATGAATGCACACATCGCAAAGAAGTTTCTCAGAATCCTTCTGTCTAGTTTTTATTTGAAGACATTTCATTTTCTGCCACAGGCCACAAAGCTCGCCAAGTATACACTTGCAGATTTTACAAAAAGAATGTTTCAAAACTGCTCAATCAAAAGAAAGATTCAATTCTGTGTGATGAATTTATTCATCACCAAGTAGTTTCTCAGAATCCTTCTGTGTAGTTTTTATGTGAAGATATTTCCTTTTCCACAATAGGCCTCAAAGGGCTCCAAATATCCAATTGCAGATTCTACAAAATGAGTGTTTCCAAACTGCTCAATGAAAGAAAAGTTTCAATTCTGTAAGATGAATGCACACATCACAGAGAAGTTTCCCAGAATGCTTCTGTGTCATTTTTATGGAAAGATATATCCTTTTCCACAATTGGCCACAAACAGCTCAAAATGTCCACATGCAGATTCTACAAAAAAAGATTCAAAACTGCTCTATCAAAAGAGAGGTTCAATCGTTCGAGTTGAATACACACATCACAAAGAAGTTTCTCAGAATGCTTCTGCTTAGTTTTTATGTGAAGACATTCCCTTTTCCACCAAAGTCCTCAAAGCCCTCCAAATATCCACTTGCAGATTCTCCAAAAAGAGTGTTTCAAAATTGCTCAATCAAAAGGAGGTTCAACTCTGTGAGATGAATGCACACATCACAAAGACGTTTCTCAGAATGCTTCTGTGTGGTTATTATGTGAAGATATTTCCTTTTCCACCATTGGCTGCAAATGGCTCCAAATATCCACTTGCAGATTCTACCAACAGTTTCAAAACTGCTCCAACAGAAGATAGGCTCAACTCTGTGGGTTGAATGCACACATCACAAAGAAGTTCCTGAGAAGGCTTCTGTGTAGGTTTTATGTGAAGATATTTCCTTCTCCACCATAGCCCTCAAAGTGCTCCAAATATCCACTTAGAGATTCTACAAAAAGAGTGTTTCAAAACTGCTAAATCAAAAGACAGATTCAATTCTATGAGATGAATGCACACACCACAAAGAAGAGTCTCAGAATGTTTCTGTGTAGATTTAGTGTGAAGATATCTCCTTTTCAACATTAGGCCTTGAAGCCCTCCAAATATCCGCTTGAAGATTCTACAAAAAGAGTGTTTCAAAACTGCTCATTCAAATGAAAGGTTCAAATCTGTGAGATGAATGCACACATCACAAAGAAGTTTCTTAGAATACTTCTGTGAAGTGTTTAGGTGAAGATATTTTCTTTTCCACCATAGGCCACAAAGGACTCCAAATATTCACCTGCCGAATCTACAAAAAGAGAGTTTCAAAAGTGCTGTGTCAAAAGTTAGGTTCAACTCTGCCAGTTGAATGCACACATGACAAAGAAGTTTCTCAGAATGCTTTTGTGTAGTTTTTATTTTTATTTTTTGCAGATAGTTCCTTTTCCACCATAGACCACTAATGGCTCCAAATATCCACTTGCAGATTCTACAAAAGAGAGTTTCAAAACAGCTCCACCAAAGATGTGTTCAACCCTGTGAGTTAAATGGATACATCACCAAGAAGTTTCTCTGATTGCTTCTTTGTGGTTTTTTTGTGAAGATATTTCCTTTTCCACCATAGTTCTCAAAGTGCTCCAAATATCCACTTGCAGATTTTACAAAAAGAGTGTCTCAAAACTCCTCAATCAAAAGAATGGTTCAACTCTGTGAGATGAATGAAGACATCATGAAGAAATTTCTCAGAGTGCTTCTGCGTAGTTTTTATGTGAAGATATTTCCTTTTCCACCATAGGCCACAAAGGGCTCTAAATATCCACTTGCAGATTTTAAAAAAAGAGAGTTTCAAAACTGCTCTATCAAAAGAAAGGTTAAACTCTGTGATGTGAATGCACACATCACAAAGTAGTTTCTCAGTATGCTTCTGTGTAGTTTTCATGTGAAGATACTTTCTTTTCCACCGTAGGTCTCTAAGCGCTCCAAATATCCACTTGCAGATTCTGTGAAAAGAGTGTTTCAAAACTTCTCAATCAAAAGAAAGGTTCACCTCTGTGAGATGAAGGCACACATCACAAAGAAGTTTCTCAAAATGCTTCTGTGTAGTTTTTATGTGAAGATATTTCTTTTTCCACAATAGGCCTCAAAGTATTACAAATATCCACTTGGAGATTCTACAAAAGCAGTGTTTCCAACTGTTAAATCAAAAGAAA
This sequence comes from Pan paniscus, assembly GCF_029289425.2. Classification (NCBI taxonomy): domain Eukaryota; kingdom Metazoa; phylum Chordata; class Mammalia; order Primates; family Hominidae; genus Pan; species Pan paniscus. Next base: position 22,561,791 of record NC_073273.2, on the reverse strand, counting down.
ATTTCAAATCTGTGAGATGAATGCACACATCACAAAGTAGTTTCTGAGACTGCTTCTGTGTAGTTTTTCTGTGAAGGTATTTCCTTTTCCATGATAGGCCTCAAAGCACTCCAAATATCCACTTGCAGATTCTATGAAAAGATTGTTTCAAAACTGCTCAATCTAATGAAAGTTTCAACTCTGTGAAATGAATGCCAACAACACAAAGACACTTCTCAGTATGCTTCTGTGTAGTTTTCATAGGAAGATGTTTCCTTTCCCACCATCGGCCACAAAGGTCTCCTAATATCCACTTGCAGATTCTACCAAAAGGGAGATTCAAAACTGCTCAATCAAAAGATAATCTCAACTGTGAGATGAATGCATACATCACAAAGAAGTTTCTCAGAATGCTTCTGTTAGTTTTTATGTGAAGGTATTTGTTTTTCCACCATAGGACTCAAAATGCTCCAAATACCCACTTGCATATTCTACAAAAAGAGTGTCTCGAAACTGCTCAAACAAAAGAAAGGTTCATCTCTGTGAGATGAATACACACATCAGAAGAAGATTCTCAGAATGCTTCTGTGTGGTTTTTATGTGGAGATACCTCGTTTTCCACACTAGTCCTCAAAGCACTCCAAATATCCAACTGGAGATTCTACAAAAAGAGTGTTTCAAAACTGCTCGATAGAAAAAGAAGTTCAACTCTGTGAGATGAATGCACACAGTGCAATGTAGTTTCTCAGAATGTTTCTGTGTAGTTTTTATGTGAAGATATTTGTTTTCCACAATAGGCTTCAAAGCATTTCAAATATCCACTTGTAGATTCCATAAAAAGCGTGTTTCAAGTCTTCTCAATCAGAAGAAATATTCAAGTCTGTGAGATGAATGCACACATCACAAAGAAGTTTCTCAGAATGCTTCTGTGTAGTTTTTATGTGAAGATATTTTCTTTTCTACAATAGGCTTCAAAGCGCTCCAAATATCCACTGGCATAGTATACAAAAAGAGTGTTTCAAAATTGTTCAATTAAAAGAAAGTTTCAACTATGTGAGATGAACACACACATCACAAAGAAGTTTCTCAGAATGCTTCTGTGGAGTTATTATGTGAAGATATTTTCTTTTTCACCACAGGCCTCAAAGAGCTCCAAATATCCACTTGCATATTATACAAAAAGAGGGTTTCAAAACTGCTCAAATGAAAGTCTCAACACTGTCAGATGAATGTACACATCAGAAAGAAATTTATCAGAATGATTCTGTGTTGTTTTTATGTGACAATATTTCCTTTTCCATCTTAAGCTGCAAAGGGCTCTAAATACACACTCCAGATTCTACAAAAAGAGAGTTTCAAAACTACTCTATCAAAAGTTAGTTTCAACTCTGTGAATTGAATGCACACATCACAAAGGTATTTATCAGAATGCTTCTCTGTAGTTTTTATGTGAAGATATTTCCTTTTCCAAAATAGGCTGCAATGGGCTCCAATTATCCACTTGCAGATTCTACAAAAAGAGAGTTCAAATCTGCTATATCAAAGTTATGTTCAACTCTGTGAGATGAATGCACACATCACAAAGGAGATTCTCAGAATGCTTCTGTGTAGTTCTTAGGTGAAGATATTTCCTTTTCCACCATAGGCCTCACAGCGATCCAAATATCCACTTGCAGATTCTACAAAAAAGGGATTTTCCAAACTATTCAATCCAAAGAAAAGTTCAACTCTGTCAGTTGAATGCACATATCACAAACAAGTTTCTCGGAATGCTTCTGTGTAGTTTTAATGTGAAGATACTTCCTTTTCCACCATAGGCCTCAAAGTCCTCCTAATATCCACTTGCAGATACTACAAAAAGATTGTTTCAAAACTGCTCAATCAAATGTAAGTTTCAACTCTGTGAGATGAAACCCAACATCACAAAGAAATTTCGCAGAATGCATCTGTGTAGTTTTTTAATTTTATATTATTATTATTATTCTTTAAGTTTTAGGGTACATGTGCACAATGTGCAGTTTGGTTACATATGTAAACATGTGCCATGCATGGGTGCTGCATTAACTCGTCATTTAGCACTAGGTATATCTCCTAAAGCTATCCCTCCCCTCTCCAAACACCCCACAACAGTCCCCAGAGTGTGATGTTCCCCTTCCTGTGTCCATGTGTTCTTATTGTTCAATACCCACCTATGAGTGAGAATATGTGGTGTTTGGTGTTTGGTTTTTTGTTCTTGTGATTGTTTACTGAGAATGGTGATTTCCAATTTCATCCATGCCCCTACAAAGTACATGAACTCATCCTTTTTTATGGCTGCATAGTATTCCATCGTGTATACGTGTCACATTTTCTTACTCCAGTCTATCATTGTTGGATATTTGGGTTGTTTCAAAGTCTCTGCTGCTGTGCATAGTGCCACAATAAACATACATGGGCATGTGTCTTTATAGCAGCATGATTTATAGTCCTTTGGGTACATACTCTGTAATGGGATGACTGGGACAAATGGTATTTCAAGTTCTAGATCCCAGAGGAATCACCACACTGACTTCCACAATGGTTGAACTAGTTTACAGTCCCACCAACAGTGTAAAAGTGTTCCTATTTCTCCACCTCCTCTCCAGCACCTGTTGTTTCCTGACTTTTTAATGATTGCCATTCTAACTGGTGTGAGATGGTATCTCCTTGTGGTTTTGATTTGCATTTCTCTGATGGCCAGAGATGGTGAGCATTTTTCATTGTGTTTTTTGGCTGCATAAATGTCTTCTTTTGAGAAGTGTCTGTTCACGCCCTTTGCCAACTTTTTCATGGGGTTGTTTTATTTTTCTTGTAAATTTGTTTGAGTTCATTGTAGATTCTGGATATTAGCCCTTTGTCAGATGAGTAGGTTGTGAAAATTTTCTCCCATTCTGTAGGTTGCCTCTTCATTCTGATGGTAGTTTCTTTTGTTGTGCAGAAGCTCTTTAGTTTAAAGAGATCCCACTTGTCAGTTTTGGCGTTTGTTGCCATTGCTTTTGGTGTTTTAAACATGAAGTCCTTGCCCATACCCATGTCCTGAATGGTAAGGCCTAGGTTTTCTTCTAGGCTTTTTATGGTTTTATGTCTGACGTTTAAGTCTTCAATCCATCTTGAATTAATTTTTGTATAAGGTGTAAGGAAGGGATCCAGTTTCAGCTTTCTACATATGGCTAGGCAGTTTTCCCAGCACCATTTCTTAAATAGGGAATCCTTCCCCATTGCTTGTTTTTCTCAGGTTTGTCAAAGATCAGATAGCTGTAGATATGCGGCATTATTTCTGAGGGCCCTGTTCTGTTCCATTGATCAATACCTCTGTTTTGGTACTAGTACCAAGCTTCTGTGCAGTTTTTATGTGAAGATATTACCTTTTCCACCTTAGGCCAGAAACGGCTCTAAATATCAACTTGAAGATGCTACAAAGGGTGAGTTTCAAAACTGCTCTATCAAAAGATAGGTTCAACTCTGAGAGTTTAATGCAAACATCACAAAGAAGTTTCTCAGAATGCTTCTGTGAAGTTTTTATGTGAAGATATTTCCTTTTCCAACATAGGCCTCAATGTGCTCCAAAGATCCACTTGCAGATTCTACAAAAAGAGTGTTTCCAAACTGCTCAATCAAAAGAAAGGTTCAACTCTGTGACATCAATGCACAAATCACAATGAAGTTTCTCACAATGCTTCTGTGTAGTTTTTATCTAAAGATATTTCCTTTTCCACGATAGGCCACAAAGTACTCCAAATATCCACTTGCAAATTCTACAAAAAGAGTGTTTCATAATTGCTCAGTCAAAAGAAAGGTTAAATTCCGTGAGATGAATGCACACATCATAAAGCGGTTTCTCAGAATGCTTTTGTGTTGTTTTCATGTGAAGATATTTCCTTTTCTACCATAGGCTGCAAAGGGCTCCAAATATCCACTTACAGATTCTACAAAAAGAGAGTTTCAAAACTGCTCTATCAAAAGGTAGGTTCAACACTGAGAGTTGCATACACACATCACAAAGTACTTTCTCAGAATGCTTCTGTGTAGTTTCTTCTTTTATTTATTATTATTATGCTTTATGCTTTAGCATACATGTGCACAATGAGCACGTTAGTTACATATGTATACACGTGCCATGCTGGTGTGCTGCACCCAGTAACTCGTCATCTAGCAATAGGTATATCTCCCAATGCTATTCCTCCCCCCTCCCCCCACCCCATAACAGTCTCCAGAGTGTGGTGTTCCCCTTCCTGTGTCCATGTGTTCTCATTGTTCAATTCCCACCTATGAGTGAGAATATGTGGTGTTTTGTTTATTGTTCTTGCGATGGTTTACTGAGAATGATGATTTCCAATTTCATCCATGTCCCTACAAAGGACATGAACTCATCATTTTTCATGGCTGCATAGTATTCCATAGTGTATATGTGCCCCACTTTCTTAATCCAGTCTATCATTTTTGGACATTTGGGTTGGTTCCAAGTCTTTGCTATTGTGAATCATGCCACAAAAAACATACGTGTGCATGTGTCTTTATAGCAGCATGATTTATAGTCCTTTGGGTATATACCCAGTAATGGGATGGCTGGGTCAAATGGTATTTCTAGTTCTAGATCCCAGAAGAATCACCACACTGACTTCCACAATGGTTGAACTAGTTTACAGTCCCACCAACAGTGTAAAGGTTTTCCTATTTCTCCACATCCTCTACAGCAACAATTGTTTCCTGACTTTTTAATGATTGCCATTCTAACAGCTGTGAGATGGTATCTCCTTGTGGTTTTGATTTGCATTTCTCTGATGGTCAGCGATGGTGAGCATTTTTTCATGTGTTTTTTGGCTGCATAAATGTCTTCTTTTGAGAAGTGTCTGTTCATATTCTTTGCCCAATTTTTGATGGGGTTGTTTGTTTTTTTTCTTGTAAATTTGTTTGGGTTCATTGTAGATTCCGGATATTAGACTTTTGTCAGATGAGTAGGTTGTGAAAATTTTCTCCCATTTTGTAGGTTGCATGTTCACTCTGATGGTAGTTTCTTTTGCTGTGCAGAAGCTCTTTAGTATAATTAGATACAATTTGTCAATTTTGGCATTTGTCGCCATTGCTTTTGGTGTTTTAGACATGAAGCCCTTGCCCATGCCCATGCCCTGAATGGTAATGCCTAGGTTTTCTTTTAGGGTTTTTATGGTTTTAGGTCTAATGTTTAAGTCTTTAATCCATCTTTAATTGATTTTTGTATAAGGTGTAAGGAAGGGATCCATTTTCAGCTTTCTACATATGGCTAGCCAATTTTCCCAGCACCATTTGTTAAATAGGAATCCTTTCCCCATTGCTTGTTTTTCTCAGATTTGTCAAAATCAGATAGTTGTAGATATGCGGCATTATTTCTGAGGGATCTTTTCTGTTCATTGATCTATATCTCTGTTTTGGTACCAGTACCATGCTGTTTTGTTTACTGTAGACTTGTAGTATAGTTTGAAGTCAGGTAGCGTGATGACTCCAGCTTTGTTCTTTTGGCTTAGGATTGACTTGGTGATGAGGGCTCTTTTTTGGTTCCATATGAACTTTAAAGTAGTTTTTTCCAATTCTGTGAAGAAAGTCATTGGTAGCTTGATGGGGATGGAATTGAATCTATAAATTACTTTGGGCAGTATGGCCATTTTCACGATGTTGATTCTTCCCACCTATGTGCATGGAATTTTCTTCCATTTGTATCCCCTTTTATTCCATTGAGCAATGGTTTATAGTTCTCCTTGAATAGGTTTTTCACATCCTTTGTAATTTGGATTCCTAGATATCTTTTTCTCTTTGAAGCAATTGTGAATGTGAGTTCACTCATGATTTGAGTCTCTGTTTGTCTGTTATTGGTGTATAAGAATGCTTGCAATTTTTGTACATTGATTTCGTATCCTGAGGCTTGCTGAAGATGCTTATCAGCTTAAGGAGATTTTGGGCTGAGACAATGGAGTTTTCTAGATATACAATCATGTCGTCTGCAAACAGGGACAATTTGACTTCCTCTTTCCTAATTGAATACCCTTTATTTCCTTCTCCTGCCTAATTGACTTGGCCAGAACATCCAACACTATGTTGAATAGGAGTGGAAAGAGGGGGCATCCCTGTCTTGTTCCAGTTTTCAAAGGGAATGCTTCCAGTTTTTGCCTGTTCAGTATGATATTGGCTGTGGGTTTGTCATAGATAGCTCTTATTATTTTGAGATACATCCCATCAATACCTAATTTATTGAGAGTTTTTGGCATGAAGCATTGTTGAATTTTGTCAAAGGCCTTTTCTGCATCTATTGAGATAATCATGTGGTTTTTGTCTTTGGTTCTGTTTGTATGCTGGATTACGTTTATCGATTTGCATATGTTCAACCAGCCTTGCATCCCAGGGATGAAGCCCACTTGATCATGGTGGATAAACTTTTTGATGTGCTGCTGGATTCGGTTTGCCAGTATTTTATTGAGGATTTTTGCATCAATGTTCATCAAGGTTATTGGTGTAAAATTCTCTTTTTTGTTTGTTTCTCTGCCCAGCTTTGGTATCAGGATGATGCTGGCCTCACAAAATGAGTTAGGGAGGATTTCCTCTTTTTCAATTGATTGGAATAGTTTCAGAAGGAATGCTACCAATTCCTCCTTGTATCTCTGGTAGAATTTGGCTCGGATTCCATCTGGTCCTGGACTCTTTTTTTTTTTTTTTTTGGTATATATTGATTATTGCCACAATTTCAACTCCTGTTATTGGTGTATTCAGAGATTCAACTTCTACCTGGTTTAGTCTTGGGAGAGTGTATGTGTCGAGGAATTTATCCATTTCTTCTTGATTTTCTAGTTTATTTGCATAAAGGTGTTTATAATATTCTCTGATGGTAGTTTGTATTTCTGTGGGATCGGTGGTGATATCCCTTTTATCATTTTTTATTGCATCTATTTGATTTTTCTCTCTTTTATTCTTTATTAGTCTTGCTAGCAGTCTATCAATTTTGTTGATCCTTTCAAAAAAACGGCTCCTGGATTCATTAATTCTTGAAGGATTTTTTGTGTCTCTATTTCCTTCAGTTCTGCTCTGATTTTAGTTATTTCTTGCCTTCTGCTAGCTTTTGAATGTGTTTGCTCTTGCTTTTCTATTTCAACATCTCTCAGCTTTTGCTTGTGTGTAAACTATTTTATTTCTCCTTCACTTATGAAGCTTAGTTTGGCTGGATATGAAATTCTGGGTTGAAAATTCTTTTATTTAAGAATGTTGAATATTGGCCCTCACTCTCTTCTGGCTTTTAGAGTTTCTGCTGAGAGATCCACTGTTAGTGTGATGGGCTTCCCTTTGAGGATAACCCGACCTTTCTCTCTGGCTGCCCTTAACATTTTTTTCCTTCATTTCAACTTTGGTGAATCTGACAATTATGAGTCTTGGAGTTACACTTCTCGAGGAGTATCTTTGTGATGTTCTCTGTATTTCCTGTATCTGAATGTTGGCCTGCCTTGTTAGATTGGGGAAGTTTTCCTGGTTAATATTCTGCAGAGTGTTTTCCAACTTGGTTCCATTCTCCCCATCACTTTCAGGTACACCAATCAGATGTAGATTTGGTCTTTTCACATAGTCCCATATTTCTTGGAGGTTTTGCTCATTTCTTTTTATTCTTTTTTCTCTAAACTTCCCTTCTCAATTCATTTCATTCATTTCATCTTCCATCACTGATACCCTTTCTTCCAGTTGATCACATCAGTTCCTGAGGCTTTCTAGTTATACATTCTTCTAATTTTTTTTCAAAGTTTTAAATTTATTTGTCTTAGGTTTGAATGTCCTTCCATAGCTCGGAGTGATTTGATCATCTGAAGCCTTCTTCTCTCAGCTTGTCAAAGTCATTCTCCATCCAGCTTTGTTCAATTGCTGGTGAGGAACTGTTTTCCTTTGGAGGAGGAGAGGCACTCTGCTTTTTAGAGTTTCCAGTTTTTCTGCTCTGTTTTTTCCCCATCTTTTTGGTTTTATCTACTTTTGGTCTGTGATGATGGTGATGTTCAGATGGGTTTTTGGTGTGGATGTCTTTTCTGTTTGTTAGTTTTCCTTCTAACAGTCAGGACCCTCAGCTGCAGGTCTGTTGGAGTTTGCTAGAGGTCCACTCCAAACCCTGTTGGCCTGGGTATCAGCAGCAGTGGCTGGAGAATAGTGGATATTCATGAATCGTGAATGCTGTTGTATGATCGTTCCTCTGGAAGTTTTGTCTCAGAGGAGTACCCAGCCGTGTGAGGTGTCAGTGTGCCCCTACTGAGGGGTGCCTCCCAGTTAGGCTGCTTGTGGGTCAGGGGTCAGGGTCCGACTTGAGGAGGCCGTCTGTCTGTTCTCAGATCTCCAGCTGCATGCTGGGAGAACCACTGCTCTCTTCAAAGCTGTCAGACAGGTACATTTAAGTCTGCAGAGGTTACTGCTGTCTTTTTGTTTGTCTGTGCCCTGCCCCAAGAGGTGTAGCCTATGGAGGCAGGCAGGCCTCCTTGAGCTGTGGTGGGCTCCATCCAGTTCGAACTTAGCAGCTGCTTTGTTTACCTAAGCAAGCCTGGGCAATGTTGGTCCCCCTCCACCAGCCTCACTGCTGCCTCGCATTTTGATCTCAGACTGCTGTGCTAGCAATCAGCAAGACTCCATGGTCATAGGATGCTCTGAGCCATGTGCAGGATATAATCTCCTGGTGCACCGTCTTTTAAGCCCACTGGAAAAGTGCAGTATTTGGGTGGGAGTGACCCGATTTTCCAGGTGCTGTCTGTCACCCCTTTCTTTGACTAGAAAAGGGAACTCCCTGACCCCTTGCACTTCCCAAGTGAGGCAATGCCTTGCCCTGCTTTGGCTCATGCATGGTTCATGCACCCACTGACCTGCACCGACTGTCTGGCACTCCCTGGTCAGAGGAACCCGGTACTGCAGATGGAAATGCAGAAATCACCCATTTTCTGTGATTCTCATGCTGGGAGCTGTAGACTGGAGCTGTTCCTATTCGGCCATCTTGGCTCTGCCCCCCCTACTTCTGTGCAGTTTTTATGTGAAGATATTTATTTTTCCACTAGAGGCCTAAAAGCACTCCCAATATCCATTTTCATATTCTACAAAATGATTGTTTAAAAGCTGCTAAATCAAAATAAATTTCAACTCTGTGAGATGAACGCACACATCACAAGAAATTTCTCACAATACTTATGTGTAGTTTTTACATGGAGGTACTTCCTTTTTCATAATAGTCCTCAAAGCACTCTGAATATCCACCTGCAGGTTCTAAAAGAAGAGGATTTCAAAGCTGCTCAATCAAAAGAGAGGTTCAACTCTGTGAGAAGAATGCACACCTCACAAATAAGTTTCTCAGAGTGCTTCTGTTTAGTTTTACGAGAAAATATTTCCTATTCCACAATAGGTCTCAAAGAGCTTCAATTATCCACTTGCAGACACCATAAAATGAGTGTTTCAAAACTGCTCAATCAAAAGAAATGTTCAATTCTGTGAGATGAATGCACACATCAGAAAGAAGTTTCTCAGAATGCTTCTGTGTAGTTCTTATGTGAAGATATTTTCTTTTCAAAATAGTCTGCAAAATGCTCCAAATATCCACTTGCAGATTCTACAAAATGAGAGATTCAAAACTGGTCAATCAAAAGATAGGTTCAACTCTGTGACATGAAGGCACACAAAGAAGTTTCTCAGAATCATTCTGTGTAGTTTTTATGTGAAGATATTTCCTTTTCCACAATAAGCCTCAAATCGCTCCAAATATCCACTTGCAGATCCTACAAAAAGAGTGTTTCAAAACAGCTCAATCAAATGAAAGGCTCAACTCTGTCAGATGAATGCACACATCACAACGGAATTTCTCAGAATGCTTCTGTGTAATTTCTATGTGAAGATATTTCCATTTCCACCATAGGCAGCAAAGGGCTCCAAATATCCACTTGCAGATTCTACAAAAAGACAGTTTCAAAACTACTCTATCAAAAGATAGGTTCAACTCTGTGATATGAAGGCACACAGCACAAAGAAGTTTGTCAGAATGCTTCTGTGTAGTTTTTATCTGAAGATATTTCCTTTTCCACCACAGACCTCAAAGCGCTCCAAATATCTACTTGCAGATTCTACAAAAAGAGTGCTTCCAAACTGTTCAATCAAAAGAAATGTTCAACTCTGTGAGAGGAATGCACACATCACCAAATAGTTTCCCAGAATGCTTCTGCCTAGTTTTTATGTGAAGATACTTCCTTTTCCACAATAGGCCTCAAAGGCCTTCAAATATATACTTGCAGATTCTATAAAAAGAGTGTTTCAAAACTCCTGAATTAAAAGAAATGTTCAACCCTGTGAGATGAATGCATACATCACGAAGCAGTTCCTCAGAATGCTTCTGTGTAGTTTTTATGTGAAGATATTTCCTTTTCCACCATATGCCACAAAGGGTTCCAAGTATCTCATTGCAAATTCTAAAAAAAAGAAAGACTCAAAACTGTTCAATCAAAAGATAGGTTGAACACAGTGAGTTGAATGCACACATCACAAAGAAATTCGTCAGAATGTATTTGTGTAGTATTTATGTGAAAATAATTCCTTTTCCACCATAGGCCTCAAAATGCTTCAAATATCCACCTGCAGATCCTATAAAAAGTTTGTTTCAAAACTGCTCAATCAACAGAAAGTTTCAAAACTTTGAGATGAATGCACACATCACAAAGAAGTTTCTGAGAATGCTTCTGTGTAGTTTTTATGGGAAGATATTTCCTTTTCCACAGTAGCCCTAAATGTGCTCCAAATATCCAATTGCAGATTCTACTAAAAGATTGTTTCAAAACTACTCAATCAAAAGAAAGGTTCAACTCTGTGATATTAATGCACACATCACAAAGAAGTTTCTCAGAATGCTTCTGTGTAGTTTTTATGTGAAGATATTTCCTTTTCCCCAATAAGCCTCAAAGCGCTCCAAATATCCACTTGTAGATTATATGAAAATAGTGTTTCCAAACGGCTCCATCAAAAGAAAAGATCAATTATGTGTGATTAATGCACAAATCACAAAGAAGTTTCTCAGGATACTTCTGTGTAGTTTCTTTGTGAAGGTATTTCCTTTTCCATCATAGGCCTAAAAGCGGTCCAAATAGCCACTTGCAAATTCTAAAAAAGAGTGTTTCAAACTACTCAATGAAATGAAAGGCTAAAATCAGTTAGCTGAATGCACATATCACAAAGAAGTATATCAGAAGGCTTCTGTGTAGTTTTTATGTGAAGATATTTCCTTTTCCACCACAGGCCACAAAGGGCTACAAATATCCACTTACAGATTCTACAAAAAGAGAGTTTCAAAACTGCTCTATCAATAGATAGGTTCAACTCTGTGAGTTGAACGCACACATCACAAAGTAGTTTCTCAGAGTGTTTCTGTGTAGTTTTCTTGTGAAGATATTTCCTTTTCTGCCATACACCTCAAAGCACTCCAAATATCCACTTGCAGATTCTACAAAAGGAGACTTTGAAAACTGCTCAATCAAAAGAAACGTTCAACACTGTGAGATGAATGCACACACCACAAAGCAGTTTCTCAGAATGCTTCTGTGTAGTTTTTATGTGAACATATTTCCTTTTCCACCAAAGGCCTCAAAGCGCTCCAAATATCCACATGCAGATTCAACAAAAACAGTTTTTCCAATCTGCTCAACCATTAGAATGGTTCAACTTTGTGAGATGAATGCACACATCACAAAGAAGTTTCTCAGAATGCTTCTGTGTAGTTTTTATAAGAAGATATTTCCTTTTCCACAACAGCGTGCAAAACGCTTCAAATATCCCCTTACGGATTCCACAAAAAGAGTGTTTCCATACTACTCAAATCAAAAAATGATTTCAACTCTGTGAGATGAATGTACACATCACAAACTTGTTTCTCAGAATGTTTCTGCCTAGTTTTTATGCGAAGATAGTTCCTTTTTCACCATAGGCTGCAATGTACTCCAAATATCCACCTGCAGATTCTACAAAAGTGAGTTTCAAAACTGCTCTATCAAAAGATCAGTTCGTCTCTGTGAGTTGAATGCATACATCAAGAAGAAGCTTCTCAAAATGTTTCTGTGTAGTTTTTCGGTGAAGATAGTTCTTTTTCTACCATAGGTCTCAAACCAATCCAAATATCCACTTGTAGATTCTATAAAAAGAATGTTCAAAATTGCTCAATAAAAATAAAGTTTCAACACCGTGAGATGAGTGCACAAATCACAAAGAAGTTTCTCAAAATGCTTCTGGGTAGTTTTTCTGTGAGGATAGTTCCTTTTCTACCATGTGCCACAAAGGGCTCCAAATATCCACTTACAGATTCTACAAAAAGAGAGACTCACAATTGCTCTATCAAACAATATGTTCAACTTTGTGAGTTGAACACAAATATCACAAGTATTTTCTCCCAATGCTACTGTGTAGATTTTATGTGAAGATATTTCTTTTCCCTCCATAGTCCACAAAGTGCTCCAAATATCCACTTACACATTCTAGAAAAAGATTGTTTGGAAACTGCACAATGAAAAGAAAGGTTCAAATATATGAGATGAATGCACACATCACAAAGAAGTTTCTCAGAATCTTTCTGTGTAATTTTTATGTGAAGATATTTCCTTTCCCACCTTAGGTCTTAAAACGCTCCAAATATCCACTTGCAGATACCACAAGAAAATTGTTTCAAAACTGCACAATCAAAAGAAATGTTCAATTCTGTTTGATGAATGCACACATCACAAAGAAGTTTCTCAGAATGCTTCTCTGTAGTTTTTATGTGAAGATATTTCCTTTTCCACAATAGGCCTCAAAGGGCTCCAAATATCCACTTTCATATTCTATGAAAAGAGTATTTCCAAACTGCTCAATCATAGGAAATGTTCAACTCTGTGAGATGAATGCACACATCACAAGAAATTTCTCAGAAACCTTCAATGTAGGTTTTATGAGAAGATAATTCCTTTTCCACAATAGTTCTCAAAACACTCAAAATATCCACTTGCAGATTTTACAAAAAGAGTATTTCAAAACTGCTCAATCCAAAGATACTTCAACTCTGTGAGTTGAATGAGCACAACAAAAAGATGTTTCTCAGAATATTTCTGTGTAGTTTTTATGTGAAGATATTTCCTTTTCCACAATGGGCCTCAAAGTGCTCCAAATATCCACTTGCAGATTCTACAAAAAGATTTTTTCAAAACTGCTCCATCAAAAGAAAGTTTCACCTCTGTGAGATGAATGCACATACCACAAAGAAGTGTCTCAGAATGCTTCTATGTAGTTTTTATGTGAAGATATTTCCTTTTCCACAATAACCCCCAAAAGGCTCCAAATATTCACTTGCAGATTCTAAAAAAACAGTGTTTCAAAACTGCTCAATCAAAAGAAAGGTTCAACTATGTGAGAAGAATGCTCACATCACTGAGAAGTTTCTCAGAATGCTTCTGTGTAGTTTTTATATGAAGATATTTATTTTCCCACCGTAGGCCACAAAAGGCTCCAAATATCCACTTGCAGATACTATGAAAAGAGAGTTTCAAAACTGCTCATTCAAAAGATAGGTTCAACTCTGTGGTTTGAATGCACACAGCACAAAGAAGTTTCACAGAATGCGTCTGTGTAGTTTTTATGTGAAGATATTTCCTTTTCCACCATAGGCTGCAAAGGGCTCCAAATATCCACTTGCAGATTCTACAAAAAGAGAGTTTCAAAACTGCTCTATCAAAAGATAGGTTCAACTAAGTGATATGAATGCACACATCACAAAGTAGTTTCTCAGAATGCTTCTGTGTAGTTTTTATGTAAAGATATTTCCTTTTCCACCATAGGCCTCAGAGCACTCCAAATATCCACTTGCAGATTCTACAAAAAGATATTTTCAAAACTATTCAATCAAAAGAAAGGTTCAAATCTGTCAGTTGAATGTACATATCACAAACAAGTTTCTTGGAATGCTTCTGTGTAGTTTTTATGTGAAGATATTTCCTTTTCCACAATAGACTTCCAAGTGCACCAAATATCCACTTGCAGATTTTACTAAAAGAGTGTTTCCAAACTACTCAATCAAAAGAAATGTTCAACTCTGTGAGATGAATGCACACATCACAAAGAAGTTTCTCCGAATGCTTCTGTGTAGTTTTTGTGGAAAGATATTTCCTTTACCACAATAGGAATCAAAGCACAGCAAATATCCACTTGAAGACTCTACAAAAAGAGTGTTTCAAAACTGCTCAATCAAAAGAGAGTTTCAACTCTGTGAGATGAGTGCACACATCAGAAAGAAGTTTCTTAGAATGCTTCTGTGTAATTTTTATGTAAAAATATTTCCTTTTCCACCATATGCCCCAAAGGTCTCCAAATATCCATTTGCAGATTCTACAAAAAGTGAGTTTAAAAAATGCTCTATCAAAAGATAGGTTCAACTCTGTTGTTTGAATGCACACATTACAAAGAAGTTTCTCAGAATGCTTCTGTGTAGTTTTTATGTGAAGATATTTCCTTTTCCACCATAGGCCTGAAAGAGCTCCAAATATGCACATGTAGATTCTACAAAAAGAATGTTTCAAAACTGCTCAATCAAAAGAAAGTTCAACTCTGTGAGGTGAATGCACACATCACAAAGAAGTTTCTCAGAATGCTTCTGTGTTGTTTTCATGTGAAGATATTTCATTTCCCACCATAGACCTCTAAGTGCTTCAAATTTCTACTTCCAGGTTCTATAAAAAGAGAGTTTCCAAACGGCTTAATCTAAAGAAAGTTTTAACTCTGTGAGATGAATGCGCATATCAGAAATGAGTTTCCCGGAATGCTTCTGTCTAGTTTCTAAGTGAAGATATTTCCTTTATCTCAGTAGGCCACAAAGCCCTCTAAATATCCTCTTGCAGATTCTACAAAAAGTGTGTTTTAAAACTGCTCAATCAAAAGAAATGTTCAAGTCTGAGGGATGAATGTACACATCACAAAGAAGTTTCTCAGAATACTTTGGTCTAGTTTTTATGTGAAGATATTTCCTTTTCCACTATAGGCGGCAAAGCGCTCCAAATATCCACTTGCAGATTCTACAAAAAGAGTGTTTCAAAACTACTCAGTCAAAAGAAAGGTTCAACTCCGTGAGTTGAATGCACACATCACAAATAAGTTGTTCAGAATGCTTCCGTCTAGATTTTACGTGAAGATATTTCCTTTATCGGCAATGGATGCAATTCGTTCCAAATATCCCCTTACAGATTTTACTAAAAGAGTCTTGCAAAACTGCTCAATCAAAATAAAGGTTCAACGCTGTAAGATGAATGCACACAACACATTGAAGTTTTTCAGAATGCCTCCATCTAGTTTTTATGTGAAGATATTTCCTTTTCCACAATACACCTCAAAGTGCTCTAAATGTACACTTGCAGGTTCTGCAAAAAGGGTGTTGCAGAACTGCTCAATGAAAGGAAGGTTCAACTGCGTGAGACGAATGCACAGATTACGAAGGAGTTTGTCAGAATATTTCTGTGTCGTGTTTGTGTGAAGATATTTCCCTTTCCACCATAGGCATCAAAGTGCTCCAAATGTCCACTTGCAGATTCTACAAAAACTGTGTTTGCAAGATGCTCAATCGAAAGAAATATTCAACTCTGAGATGAATGCACACATCACAGAGAAGTTTCTCAGAATGATTCTTTCTAGTTATTATGTGAAGATATTTCGTTATCCACCATATGCCTCAAAGCAATCTTAATGTCCACTTGTAGATTCTACAAAAACTGTGTTTCCAAGCTGTTCAATCAAAATAAATATTCAATTCTGTGAGATGATTGCACACACCACAAAGAAGTTTCTCAGAATGGTTCTGTCTAGTTATTATTTGAGGATATTTCGTTATCCACCAAAGGACTCAAAGAGCTCCAAATGTTCACTTGCAGATTCTACAAAAAGAGTGTTTCAAAAGTGTTCAATGGAAATTAAGGTTCAACTCTGTGAGATGAATGCACACATCACAAAGAAGTTTGTCAGAATGTTTCTCTCTATAGTTTTTATGTGAAGACTCTTCCTTTTCCATCATAGGCTTCAAGGCGCTCCAAATGTCCACATGCAGATTGTACAAAGTGTTTCAAGGCTGTTTAATCAAATGAAAGTTTCAACCCTGTGAGATGAATACACACATCACAAAGAAAATTGTCAGAATGCTTCTGTCTAGTTTTGTGAAGATATTTCCTTTTCCAAAATAGGCCTCAATGTACTCCAAGTGTCCACTTGCAGATAGTAAAAAAATGGTGTTTCAAAACTGCTCAATCAAAACTAAAGTTCAACTCTGTGAGTTCAATGCATATATCACAAAGAAGTTTGTCAGAATGCTTCTGTCTAGTTTTTATGTGAAGATATTTTCTTTTCACCAAATGCCTCAAATCGCTCCATGTGTCCACTTGCAGATTCTACAAAAAGAGTCTTTCCAATCTGTTAAATAAAAAGAAAGGTTCAACTCTGTGAGAAGAATGAACAAATCACGTAGAAGTTTCTCAGCGTGCTTCTGTCTAGGTTTTATGTGAAGATATTTCCCTTTCCACCATAGGCGTCAAAGTGCTCCAATCCACTACACTGCATTCCATTTCGTCCCATTCCATTCCACTCCATTCCACTCCAATCCACTCCACTCCAATGCACTCCATTCCATTCCATTCCTTTCGATTCCACTCTATTCCAATCCAGGGTATTACATACAATTTTTTGAAAGGATCTCATTCTGTCTCCCAGGCTGGAGTGCAGTGGCACAGTGTCAGCTCACATTTCATTTCATCATTCCATTCCATTCCGTGGCATTCCATTCCATTCTATTCCATCCCACTCCACACCACTCCACTCCACTCCACTCCATTCCATTCCATCCCATTCCACTCCACTACATTCCACTCCAATCCACTCCACTCCACTTGACTCCACTCCACTCCACTCGACTCCACTCCAATATACTCAGTTTCAATTCCATTCCATTCCATTCAACTCCATTGCATAACACTCCTTTATTTTGACAGGATCTCACCCTGTCAAAAAGTCTGGACTGCAGTGTCACAATCTCAGCTCACATTTCATTTCACCATTCCATTCCATTCGATTCCATTCCTTTCAACTCCATTCCATTCCACTCAACTCAACTCCACTCCACTCCATTCTACCCCAATCCATTCCATTACACTAACTTCCATTCCATTCCTTTCTTTTGACAGGATGTCACTCTGTCATCCAGGCGGGAGTGTACTGGAACAATCTCAGCTGATATTTCACTTCACCTTTCCAATGCATTGCTTTCCATTCCATTCCATTCCATTCCATTCCATTCCATAACATTCCACTCCACTGCACCAAACTCCAATCCACTCCACTCCAGTCCATTCCACTTCAATCCACTCAACTCCATTCCCTTCCATTCCATTCCATTCCATTTCATTCCACTCCATTACCCGCCACTCCACTCCACTCCATCCCATTTCATCCCACTCCATTCCACTCCATTCCACTCCACTCCACTCCACTCCATTCCATTCCAATCCATCCCATCCCATTCCACTCCATTCCACTCCACTCCACTTCATTCTAGTCCACTCTACTCCACTCCACTCCACTCCATTTCATTGAATCTCATTACTTTCCACTCCATTTCACTTCACTCCACTCCACACCACTGTACTCTACTCCACTCCATTCCATCCCATTCCATTCCATTCCACAGCATTCCACTCCACTCCACTCCACTCCAGTAAACTCAACTCCACTCCATTGCATTCTATTCCACTTCAATCGATTCCACTTCACTCCATCCCTTTCTTTCGACAGGGTCTCACTCTGCTCCACATTCTATAGTGCAGCGGCACAACCTCAGCTCACATTTAATTTCACCATTCCATTCCATTCCATTCCATTCCATTCCATTCTATTCCATTCCATTGCATTCCATTCCATTCCACTCAACTCCAATCCATTCCACTCCAGTACATTCCATTAATACCAGTCCACTCTACTACACTCCATTCCATCCCATTCCACTTCACTCCATTCCACTCCCCTCCACTCCACTCCAATCCACTCTACTCCACTACACTCCATTTCATTGCACTCCATTCCATTCTACTCCATTACATTCCCTTCAATTCCACTCCATTCCACTCCACTCCCCTCCATTCCATCCCATTTCATTCCATTCCATTCCACTACATGCACTACACTAGGCTCCACTCCATTTCATTGCATTCCATTCCACTCCATTCCATTCCACTCGACTCCACTCCACTCCACTCCATGCCACTCCACTCCACTCCATTCCACTCCATTCCATTCCATTCCATTCCATTCCATTCCATTCCATTCCATTCCATTCCATTCCATTCCATTCCATTCCACTCCACTCAACTCCATTCAATTCCTTTCCATTCCCCTCCACTTCATTGTATTCCATTCCTTTCTTTAAATAGGATCTCACTCTGTCACACAGGCTGGAGAGCAGTGTCACAATCTCAGATCACATTTCATTTCACCATTCCTTTCTATTCCATTATATTCCACTCCATTCCACTCCAATCCACTCAATTCCACTTCACGCCATTCCATTCAATTCCACTCCACTCCACTCCTCTCCTCTCTATTTAATCCCATTCCATTCCACTCCAATCCAATCCACTACACTACACTCCGTTCCTTTCCATTACATCATATTCCACTCCGCTCCATTCCACGCCAATCGACTCCACTCCATTCCATTCCATTTCATTCCAATACACTCCATTACATTATATCCCTTTCTTTTGACAGAATCTGACGCTGTCACCCAGGCCGAAATGCAGTGGCACAATCTCAGCTTACATTTCATTTCACAATTCCATTCCATTGCGTTCTGTTCTGTTGCATTCCACTCCACTCAATTCCACTCAACTAAACTCCAATCCACTCCCCTCAACTCCACTGCCATCCACTCCACTTCGTTACACTCCATCTCAATCCTTTCCACTCCATCCACTCCACTGCAGTCCACTCCACTCCATTCCATTTTATTCCATCCCATTCCATTCCACTACTTTCAAAACCACTCCACTCCACTCCATTCCATTCCATTCCAACCCTTTTCATTCCAGTCCATTCCATTCCATTCCATTTCATTTCATTCAATTGGAATCCATTCCATTCCATTCCATTCCATTCCATTTCATTTCATTCAATTGGAATCCATTCCATTCCACTCCTTTCCATTCCATTCCTTTCCATTCCATTCCAACCCATTCCACTCCATTACATTCTACTCCACTCCACTCCATTCCCCTCCTATCCACTTCATTACATTCTACTCCACTCCATTACATTCCTTTCTTTAG
This sequence comes from Pan paniscus, assembly GCF_029289425.2. Taxonomy (NCBI): domain Eukaryota; kingdom Metazoa; phylum Chordata; class Mammalia; order Primates; family Hominidae; genus Pan; species Pan paniscus. The sequence goes on along the minus strand of NC_073273.2, from coordinate 22,542,466 downwards.
GCAGGATCTCACTCTCTCACCCAGGCTGGAGTGCAGTGGTGAATCTCAGCTCATATTTCATTTCTCCATTCCATTCCATTCCATTCCATTCCATTCCACTCCACTCCACTCCAAACCATTCTATTCCATTCCATTCCATTCCATTCCATTCCATTCCATTCCATTCCATTCCATTCCATTCCATTCCACGGCATTTGCAGTCCACTGGTCTCCATTCGACTCCACTCCACTCCACTACACTCTACATCATTCCATTCCTATGCATCCCATTCTATTCGGCTGCAACCCCCTCAACTCCAATCTGCTCTACTACACTCCAGTCCACTCCACTCTACTCCACTCCACTCCATTACACTCAATTCCTTCCATTCAACTCCATTCCATTCAATTCTTTTCCTTCGACAGGATCTCACTCTGTCACCCAGGTTGGAGTGCAGTGGAACAATCTCATCTCACATTTCATTTCACCATTCGATTCCAATGCATTCCACTCAACTCCACTCCATTCCATCCCATTGAGTTCCACTCCATTCCACTCTACTCAACTCCACTCCACTCCATTTTATTCCATTAAATCAAATTCCTTTCCACACCATTAAACTCCACTCCATTCTACTCCACTCCACTCCATTCCATTCCATTCCATTCCATTCCATTCCATTCCATTCCATTCCATTCCATTCCATTCCATTCCATCCCATTCTATTGAACTCCATTCCACTCCTCTCCATTCAATTCCATTCCACTTCATTCCATTTGATTCCTTTCTTTTGAAAGTATCCCACTCTGAAACCCAGACTGGAGTGCAGTGGCACAATCTCAGCACACATTTCATTTCACAATTCCATTAAATTCCATTAAATTCCATTCCATTCCACTCCACTCCACTCTAGTCCACTCCTCTCCACTCCATTCCACTCCTTTCCACATCACTCCAATCCAGTCCATTCCACTCCATTCCACTCCTTCCCATTCCATTCCACTCCATTCCTCTCCACTCCATTCCACTCCACTTCACTCCACTCCACTTCATTCCATTCCATTCCATCCCATTCCATTCCACTCCATTAAACTCCACTCCGCAACACTCCTTCCCCCGCCATTCCATTCCATTCCACTCCATTCCTTTCCATTCCATTCGATTCCATTCCGTTACATTCTATTCGATTCAATTCCTCTCCATTACATTGCACTCCACTACACTACACTACACTCCATTCCATTGCATTCCTTTCCACTGCATTCCACTCCTTCCCTTTCCAATACTTTCTTTTGACAGGATCTCACTCTGTCACGCAGGCTGGTGTGCAGGGGCACATTCACAGCTCACATTAGATTTCACCATTGCATTCCATTCCATTTCACTCCACTCCATTCCATTCCATTCCACTACACTCCTCTCCACTCCACTCCACTCTATGCTACTCCACTCCATTCCAATCCACTCTATCCCATTTCATTCCACTCCACTCCACTCTATTCCATGCCATTCCATCCTGTTCCATTCCATTCCATTCCATTCCATTCCATTCCATTCCATTCCATTCCATTCTGTTTTGTTCCATTCCATTCCATTCCATTCCGTTGCATTCTGTTCCATTCCATTCCACTCCAATCCATTCCATTCCTTTCTTTCGACATGATCTCAATCAGTCACACAAGCTGAAGTGCAGTGGCACAATATCAGCTCAGATTTCGTTTCACCATTCCATTCCATTCCATTCCATTGCACTCCACTCCACTCCACCGCAATCCATTCCTCTCCACCCCACTCCCCTCCACTCCACTGCATTCCATTCCATACCTGTCCATTCCATTCCATTCCTTTCTTTCAACAGGATATCACTCTGTCACGAAGGTTGGAGTGTAGTGGCAGAATCTCTTTTCACATTTCATTTCAGCATTCCGTTCCATTTCATTTGATTCCACTCTGTTCTATTCCATTCCTTTCTTTTGACAGTATCTCACTCTGTCACCCATGCTGGACTGCAGTCGCATAATGTCAGGTCACATTACATTTCACCATTGCATTGCATTCTATTCCATTCCATTCCATTCCATGCCATTCCATTCCATTCCATGCCATTGATTTCCATGCCATGCCATGCCATGCCATTCCAATCCATTCCACTCCATTCCATTCTATTCCTTCCCTTTATTTTGAAAGGATCTGACTCTGTCACACAGGCTGGAGGGCAGTGGAGGAATCTCAGCTCACATTTCATTTCACTATTCCATTCCATTCCATTCCATTCCACTCCACTCCACTCCACCCCACTCCACTCCATTCCTCTCCCTCCACTCAGCTCCACTCCACTCCACTCCACTCCACTGTACTCCATTCTATCCCAATCAATTCCATTACACTAACTTCCATTCCATTCCTTTCTTTAGACACGATCTCACTCTGTCACACAGGGTGGAGTGCAGTGGCACAATCTCAGCTGACATTTCATTTCAACTTTCCATTCCATTCCTTTCCATTCAATTCCATACTTTTCCATTTCATTCCACTCCACTCCACTTCACTCCACCCAATTCCATTTCATTCCATTCCATTCAAATGCATTCCATTCCTTTCCTTTCTTTCGACAGTATCTGACTCTCTCACAAAGGACTTAGTGTAGTGTCATAATTTCAGCTCACATTTCATTTCACCGTTCTATTCCTTTCCATTCCATGCCATTCAATTCCATTCCATTCCACTGCAATCCACTCCTCTCCACTCCATTCTATCCCATTCAATTCCAGTCCATTCCAATCCACACCACTTCACTCCAGTCAATTCCATTCCATCCCATTCCATTCCACTCCATTCCACTCCACTCCACTCCATTCAATTCCATTTCATTCCATTCCAATACATTCCATTCCATTCTGTCTTTCAACAGGATCTCACTTTGTTACTTAGGCTGGAGTGCAGTGTCACAATTTCATCTCATATTTCATTTCAACATTCCATTCCATTCCATTCCATTCCATTCCATTCCATTCCATTCCATTCCATTCCATGCCATGCCATTCCACCACACTCCGCTCTGCTCCACTCCACTCCATGACATTCCGTTCCACTCCATTCCATTTCATTCCTTTCTGTCTACAAGATCTAACTCTCTCACAATGGTTGGAGTGCAGTGGCAGAATCTCAGCTCACATTTCATTTCACCAATCCATTTCATTCCACTCCACTCAATTCCAATCCACTCCAGTCAATTCCGTCGCATTTCATTCCACTCCATTCCACTCCACTTCACTGCACTCCACTCCACTCCATTCCATTCCACTCCATAGCATTCCATTCCCGTCCACTCCACTCCACTCCGCTCAACTACTCTCCACTCCATTGCATTCCTTTCTATTTCACTCCATTGCATTCGATTCCTTTTCTTTGACAAGATCTCACTCTGTCCCTCAGGCTGAAGTGCAGTGGCACAATCTCAGCTCAAGTTTCATTTCACCATTCCATTCCACTCCATTCCATTCCATTCCAATAAACTCCACTACACCCAATTCAATTGCATTCCATTCCATTCCACTGCATTCCATTCCATTCCTTTCTTTTGACAGTATCTCACTCTCTCACACAGGCTGGAGAGCAGTGGCACAATCTCAGCTCGCATTTCATTTCACTGTTGCATTCCTTTCTATTCCATTCCATACTATTCCGTTCCATTCCATTCCATTCCACTTCACTCAAATCCATTAAATTCCACTCCACTCCACTCCTCTACATTCCATTCCATTCCATCCCAGTCCATTCCACCACACTTCACTCCACTCCATTCCACTCCAATCCACTCCATTCCACTCCAATGCATTCTATTCCATTACATTACATCCCAAAGCATTCCACTCCATTCCACTCCACTCTACTCCACTCCATTCCATTCGAATACACTCCATTACATTACATTCCTTTCTTTCGATGGGATCTCACTTTATCACCCAGACTCGAGTGGAGTGGCACAATCTCAGCTCACATTACATTTCACCATTACATTCCATTCTGTTCCTTTCCATTTCGTTCCATTCCATTCCACTCCACTCCATGTCACTCTACTTGACTCCATTGCAATCCACTCCACTCCAGTCCACTCCACTTCATTACACTCCGTTCCATTCCATTCCACTTCATTCCACTCCACTAGCCTCCAGTGCACTCCAGTCCACTCCACTCCATTCCATTCCATTCCATCCCATTCCATTCCACTCCATTCCACACCACACCTCTCGACTCCATTCTATTCTATTTCATTCCATCCCATTCCATTCCACTCTATTCCACACCACTCTACTCGACTCCATTCCATTCCAATCCATTCGAACCCCTTCCGTTCCATTCCTTTCCATTCCTTTCCCCCTCCATTCCATTTCTTTCCCGACTTTCGACAGTATTTCACTCTGTGACACAGGCTGGAGTGCACTACCACAATCTCATCCCACATTTCTTTCCACCATTCCATTCCAATCCATTCCACTCCACATCACTCCACTCCACTCCAATCCACTCCCTTCCACTCCATTCCATTCCACTCCATTCCTTTCCATTCCTTCCTTTCAATAGGATCTCACTCTGTTACACAGGCTGGAGTGCAGTGACACAATCACAGCTCGCATTTCATTTCAACATTCTATTCCATTCTATTCCATTCCATTCCATTTCATTCCATTCCATTCCATTCCACTCCACTCCATTCAATTTCACTCTACTCCACTCCAATCCACTCCATTCAATTCCATCCCATTCCATTCCACTCCACTCTACTCCATTCCACTCCATCCCTTTCCATTCCACTGCATTCCACTCCACTCAACTCCACTCCATTGCACTCCATTCCATTCCATTCCACTCCCTTTCATTCCATTCCTTTCTTTCTACAGGATCTCACGCTCTCACCAAGGCTGGAGAGCAGTGGCACAATCTCTGCTCACATTTGATTTCATCATTGCATTGCATTGCATTGCATTCCATTGCATTCAAGTCAATTCCTCTCCATTCCATTCCATTACCATCCACTCCACTCCATTCTACTACAATACACTACACTCCACACCATTCGATTCCATTCCGTTCCACTCCATGTTATTGCATTCCACTCCATTTCACACTAATGCACTCCTCTCCACTCCACTCCACTCCACTCCACTCCACTCCATTCCCCTCCATACCATTCTATTCCACTTTATTCTCCTCCACTCCACTCCATTCTTCTCTACTTCAGTCCACTCCACTCCACTCCCTTCCACTCCACTCGATTACATTTCAATCCTTTCCATTCCGTTCCTTTTTTTCAAAAGGATCTCACTCTGTCACCCAGGCTGGAGTGCAGTGGAACAATCTCTGCTCACCTTTATTTCACCATGACATTCCCTTCCATTCCATTCCATTCCATTCCATTCCATTCCATTCCATTCCATTCCATTCCATTCCATTCCATTCCATTCTATTCCATTCCATTCCATTCCATTCCATTCTATTCCTTTCCATTCCATTCAACTCCATTCCATTCTAATCCATTCCTTTAAATTTCATACCATTGCAGTCCACTCCACTCTATTCCACTTCACTCTATTCCACTCCACTCCATTGCATCCCATTCCATTCCATTCCACTCCAGTCCGATCCACTCCACTCTACTTCTTTTGATTCCATCCCATTCCATTCCAATCAATCCATTCCACTCCACTCCACTCAATTCCATTCCATCCCATTCTATTCCACTACATTCCACTACATGCCATTCCACTTCTTTCCATTCCATCCCATTCCATTCAACTCCAATCCACTCCACTCCAGTCCAATCCTGTCTACTCCATTCCATTCCACTCCAACCCATTCAATTCATGCAAATTCATTTCACTCCATTCCACTACACTCCATTCAATTCCATTCTATTCCATTCCATTCCACTCCACTCCTTTCCATTCTATTCCTTTTATCGACAGGATCTCACTCTGTCACCCAGGCTGCAGTGCAGTCACACAATCTCAGCTCACATTCCATTTCACAATTCCATGGCATCGCATTCCTTTTTATTCCATCCCATTCCATTCCATTCCACACAATTCCTCTCCACTCCACTCTGCTGCATTCCATTCCATTCCACTCCACTCTATTCCACTCCATCCTAATCCATCCAATTCCTTTCCACTCCATTCCACTCCACTCCAATGCAATCCATTCCATTACATTCCATGCCATTCCACTCCACTCCACTCCCCTCCATTCTTTTCCATTCAATTCCACTCCATTCCATTCCTTTCTGTCAACAAGATCTCACTCTGTCACACTGGCTGGAGTGCAGTAGCACAATCTCAGCTCACATTTCATTTCTCCATTTCACTCCACTCCACTCCACTCAATCCAATTGTATTCCACTCCATTCCACTCCACTTCTCTGCACTCCACTCCACTCCATTCCATTGCACTTCATACCATTCCATTCCCCTCAACTGCACTCCACTCCTGTCCTCTTCTCTCCACTACATTCCATTCCACTCCATTCCATTCCATTCCTTTTCTTTGACAGGATCTCACTCTGTCACTCAGGCTGGAGTGCAGTGGCACAATCTCAGCTCACATTTCATTTCACCATTCCATTTTATTCCATTGCATTCCATACCATTCCCTTTAATTCCAGTCAATTTCAATCCACTCCATGCCATTCCATTCCATTACTTTCCAGTCAGTTCCACTCTATTCAACTCCACTCCACTCCACTATATTCCATTATATCCCGTCTCATTCCACTCCTCTTCACTCCTCTCCACACTATTCCATTCCATTCCATTCCACTCCATTGCACTCCATTCCTTCCTTTCGACAACATCTCACTATGTCACGCAGGCTGGGGTGGAGTGGCACAATCTCAGCTCACATTTCACTTCACTATTCCATTCCATTCCATTCCATTCCATTCCATTCCATTCCATTCCATTCCATTCCATTCCACTCCACTGCACTGCACATCATTCTACTCCACTCCATTCCATTCCATTCCATTCCATTCCACTCTTTCCCACTCCATTCCACTCCAGTTCACACCAATCCACTCTTCTGCACTCCATTCCATTCTATTCCATCCCATTCCTTTCCACTGAATTCCACTCCACTCCACTCCACTCCACTCCACTCCTCTCCATTCAATTCCATTTCATTCCATTCCACTCCATTCCATTCCATTCTGTCTTCAACACGATCTCACTTTGTCACTTAGGCTGGAGCACAGTGTCACAATTTCAGCTCACAATTCTTTTCACTTTTCCATTCCATTTCATTCCATTCAATTACATTCCACACCATTCCACCACACTCCACTCTACTCCATTCCATTTCATTGTATTCCATTCCATTTCGTTCCATTCCATTTCATTCCATTCCATTCCATTCCTTTTGTCTACAAGATCTAACTCTGTCACACCGGTTGGAGTGCAATGGCAGAATCTCAACTCACATTTCATTTCACCAATCCATTTCATTCCACTCCACTCAATTCCACTCCACTCCAGTCAATTCCATCCCATTGCATTCCACTATATTTCACTGCACTCCACTCCATTCCATTCCACGCCATACCATTCCATTCCCGTCCACTCCACTCCACTCCATTAAACTACGCTCCACTCCATTGCATTCCATTCCATTCCACTCCATTGCATTCCATTCCTTTTCTTTGACAGGATCTCACTCTGTCCCTCAGGCCGAAGTACAGTGGCAAAATCTCAGCTCAAGATTCATTTCACCATTCCATTACATTCCATTGCATTCCATTCCATTCCATTTAATTCCAATCTACTCCACTCCACTCCACTGCATGCCATTCCATTCCATTCCATTCCAGTACATTTCACTCCATTCCACTCCACTCCACTCTGCTATATTCCAGTCCATCCAGTTCCATTCAACTCCATTCCACTCCTCTCCACTCTACTCTACTCCACTATACTCCTCTCCCCTCCATTCCATTCCAATGCATTCCATTCCATTCCATTCCACTCCACTCCATCCCATTCCACTCCATTCCATTCCAGTCCTTTCTTTCAACATCTCATTCTATCACACAGGCTGGAGTGCACTGGCAAAATCTCAGCTAACTTTTCATTTCACCATTCCATTCCATTCCACGCCATTGCAATCCACTGTACTCCACTCCACTCCATTCGCTTCCATTCCATTCCACTTCATTCTACTCCACTCCCCTCCACTTCATTCCAATCCATCCCGTTCCATTCCACACCGTAAAACACCACTCCGCTCCACTTCATTGCATTACATTCCATCCGATTCCATGCTACTCCATCCCACTCCACTCCACTCCACTCCAATACATTCCATTCAATTTCATTCCATTCTACTCCATTCCATTCCATTCCTTTCTTTCAACAGGATCTCACTCTGTCACACAGGCTCAACTGCACTTTTCCAATCTCAGCTCACATTTCATTTCACCATTCCATTCCATTCCATTCCATTCCACTCCACTGCATTCCAGTCAAATCCATTTCATTCTATTACATTCCATTCCATTCGACTCCATTCCACTCCACTCCACTCCACACTACTACAATCCACTCCATTCCATTCCATCCCTTTCAATTCCACTCCACTCCATTCCACTCCACTCCACTCCATTCCTCTCCATCCCATTTCATTCCACTCCCCTCCATTCCACTCCTCTCCACTCCCCTCCAATCTACTCCATCCCATTCCATTCCACTTCATTCTACTCCACTCAAATCCACTTCACTCCACCCCAGTGCATTCCATTCCATTCCACTCCCCTCCATTTTCTTCCACTCCCTTTCATTCCATTCCTTTCTTTCGAAAGGATCTCACTCTCTCACCCAGGGTGGAGTTCAGAGGCACAATCTCAGCTCACATTTCATTTCACCATTCTATTCCATTGCATTGCATTCCACTGCACTCCATTCCATTGCATTCCATTCCATTGCATTCCATTTCATTCCATTCCACTCCACTCCACTCCATTCCACTCCACTCCACTCCACTCCATTCTGTTCATTTACATTTCATTACATTCCTTTCTTTTGATAGGATCTCACTCTTTCACCCAGTTTGGAGTGCAGTGGAACAATCTCAGTTCACATTTCAATGCACCATAGCTTTCCATTCCATTCCATTCCATTCCATTCCATACCACTCCATTCCTTTAAATTCCATTCCATTACAGTCCACTGCACTCCACTGCACTTCAGTCCACTCCACTCCATTCCATCCCATTCCATTCCAATTCATTCGACTCTACTCCACTCCAATTTTACAATCCATCCTATTCCATTGTATGGCAATCCACTCCACTCCACTCCACTGCTGTCCACTCCATTCCATTCCATTCTATCCAATTCTATTGAAGCCAATCCACTCCATTCCACTCCACTCCATTCTATGCCATTCCATTCCATTACATTCCTTTCAATTTCGTTACTTGCTTTTGACAGGATCTCACTCTCTCACCCAGATTGGAGTGCAGTGGTACAATCTCAGCTCACATTTCATTGCATCATAGCATTCCATTCCATTCCATTCCACTCCATTCCTTTAAATTCCATTCCACTCCTGTCCACTCCACTCCACTACGATTCACTCCACTCTACTCCACGGTACTCCACTCCACTCCATTCCATCCCATTCCTTTCCACTCCATTCCACTCCACTCCACTTCTTTCCATTCCATCCCAATCCATTCCACCCCAATTGGCTCCACTCCACTCCTGTTCACTCCATTCCATTCCACTCCATCCCATTCCATTCACGCCAATCGAATCCACCCCACTCCACTCAACTCAACTCCATTCCATTCCATTCCATTCCATTCCATTCCATTCCATTCCGTTCCCATCCATTCTGTTCCATTCCATTCCATTCCGTTCCGTTCCGTTCCGTTCCGTTCCATTCCATTCCATTCAACTGTGTTCCATTCCATTCCATTCCTTTCCATTTCATTCCATTCCACTCCTTTCCATTCCATTCATTTCTTTCGACAGGATCTCACTATGTTACCCATGCTGGAATGCAGTGGCATAATCTCAGCTCACATTTCATTTCACCATTCCATTGCATTCCATTCCATTGCATTCCACACTTTTCAATTCCATTCCATTCCACTGCATTCCATTCCATCACATTCCACTCCACTCAGCTCCACTCCACTCCACCCTGCTGCTTTCCATTCCATTCCATTCCACTCAATTCTACTCCATTCGACTCCACGCCTCTCCACTCCACCCCATTCCATCCAATTCCATTCCATTACACTCCACTCCACTCCTTTCCATTCCATCGCATTGCACTCCATTCCACTTCATTTCACTGCACTCCACTCCATTCCATTCCACTCGATACCATTTCATTAAATTCCACTCTACTCCACTCCAGTCTATTACTCTCCACTCCATTCTATTACACTCCATTCCATTCCATTCCTTTTCTTTGAAAGGATCTCACGCTGTAACCCAGGCTGGACTGCAGTTTCACAATCTCAGCTCCCATTTCTTTTCACCATTCCATTCTATTCCATTCCATTCCATTCCATTAAATTTAATTCCAATCCTCTCTGCACCACTCCACTCCACTGCACTCCACTCCACACTCTTCCATTCCATTACATTACAGCAACTCCACTACATTCAATTCCACACCACACCACTAGATTCCATCCCATACCTTCTCATTCCACTCCATTCCACTCCTCTCCACTCCGCTCCACTCCACTCCAGTCCTCTCCAATTGATTCCATTCCATTCCATTCCATTCCATTCCATTCCATTCCATTCCATTCCATTTCATTCCACTCCAATCCACTCTATTCCATTCCATTCCACTCCAATCCACTCCATTCCATTCCATTCCTTTCTTTTGACAGCATCACCCTCTGTCACAAAGGCTGTAGTGCAGCAGTGCAATCTCAGCTCACATCTCATCTCACCATTCCATTTCATCCCATTCCATTCCATTCCATTCCATTCTACTCCACTGCACTTCACTGCACTCTACTCCACTCTATTCCAAACAATTCCATTCCATTCCATTCCACCTCACTCCACTCCACTCCACTCCATTCCAATCCATCCTATGCCATTCCACTCCATTCCACACCACTCCATTCAAATCCACTCCACTCCATTCCATTCTATTCCATACCATTCCATTCAAATCCATTCTGCTACACCCCAATCCACTCACCTCTACTCCATTCGACACCATTCAATTTCATTCAATTCCTTTCCACTCTATTCCATTCCATTCCTTTCTCTCTACAGGATCTCTTTCTGTCACACAGTGACAGTGTTCAGTGGCGCAATCTCAGCTCACATTTCTTTTAACCACTCCATTCCATTTTATTCCATTGCAATCCATTCCATTCCAATCCGTTCCACTCCACTCCACTCTGCTGCATTCAATTCCTTTCCACTGCATTCCATTCCACTGCTTTACACTCCACTCTACTCCACTCCCCTCCTCTCTGTCCTGTTCCATCCAGTTCCATTCCACTCCTTTCCACTCCACTCCCTTTCATTTCATTCCATCCCATCTCATTCCACTCCATTCAACTCCACTTCACTAAACTGCACTCCACTCCACTCCATTCAATTCCCTTCCATTCCACTCTATTCCATTCCATTCCTTTCTGTCAACAAGATCTCAGTCTCTCATACTGGCTGGAGTGCAGTGGCACCATCTCAGCTCAAGTTTCATTTCTCTATTCTATTCCATTCCACTCCACTCCACTCCACTCCATTGAAGTGCATTCCACTCCATTCCACTACACTTCACTGCACTCCACTGCACTCCATTCCATTCCACTCCATACAATTCCCTTACACTCCACTCCACTCCTGTCAACTACTCTCCACTCCATTCCATTCCAATCCATTCCATTCCCTTCCTTTTCCTAGACTGGATCTGACTCTTTCACTCAGGCTGGAGTACAGTGGCACACTCTCAGCTCACATTTCTTTTCACCATTCCATTGCATTCCATTCCCTTCCATTCCATTTAATTCAAATCCATTCCACTCCACTCCACTCCACTCCATGCCATTCCATTCTATTACATTCCAGTCCATTCCCCTCCATTCTGCTCCACTCCACTACGCTATATACCATTACATCCTGTCTCATTCCACTCCATTCCACTCTTCTCCACTCTACTCCACTCCACTCGTCTCTACTCTATTCCATTCCATTCCATTCCACTCCATTCCACTCCATTCCATTCCATTCCTTCCGTTCGACAACATCTCACTCTGTCACGCAGGCTGGAGTGCAGTAGCGCCATCTCAGCTAACATTTCGTTTCAACATTCCATTCCATTCCATTCAATTCCATTCAATTCCACTCAACTCTACTGCATTCCCCTCCCCTCCACTCTATTCCATTCCATTCCATTCCATTCCATTCCATCACATTCGATTCCACTCTATTCCACACCACTCCACTCCACTCCATTCCACACCACTCGACTCCATTCCACTCCATTCCTTAACATTCCATTCCACTCCATTCCATTCCACTTTATTCCACTCCACTCCATTAAATTCCATTCCCTCTTTCAACAGGATCTCACTCTGCCATACAGGCTGGAGCGCAGTGGCATAATCTCAGCTCACATTTCATTTCACCATTCTGCTGCATTCCATTCCATTCCACTCCATTCCACTCCACTCCTCTCTACTCTATTCCATTCCATTCCATTCCATTCCACTCCATTCCATTCCATTCCTTCCGTTAGACAACATCTCACTCTGTCACACAGGCTGGAGTGCAGTAGGGCAATCTCAGCTAACATTTCCTTTCAACATTCCATTCCATTCCATTCAATTCCACTGAACTCTACTGAATTCCCCTCCCCTCCACTCTATTCCATTCCATTCCACTCCATCCCATTCGATTCCACTGTATTCCACACCACTCCACTCCACTCCATTCCAAACCACTCGACTCCACTCCACTCCATTCCTTTCCATTCCATAACATTCCATTCCACTAGATTCCACTCCACTTTATTCCACTCCGCTCGATACAATCCCATTCCTTCTTTCGACAGAATCTCACTCTGCCATAGAGGCTGGAGCGCAGTGGCATAATCTCAGCTCACATTTCATTTCACCATTCCATTGCATTCCATTCCATTCCATTCCATTCCACTCCACTCTACTCAAGTCCACTTCACTCCATTCCATTCAATTCCAATGTACGCCACGCCACTCGTCTCCTCTCCATTCCATCCGATTCCATTCCATCCCTTCCACTCCACTCCATTCCGTTCCTTACCATTACATCACATTCCACTCCACTCCACTCGACTCCACTCCACTCCACTCCATTCCATTCCATTCCAATACAGTCCATTATATTACATTCATTTCTTTTGACAGGATCTCACTCTGTCATCCAGGCTGGAATGCAGTGGCACAATCTCAGCTTACATTTAATTTAACAGTTCCATTCCTTTCCATTCCATTCCATCCCATTCCACTCCACTCCACTCAATTCCACTCCACTCCACTCCAGTCCACGTCACTCCATTCCATTCAATTCCATCCTATTACATTCCACTGCATTTCACACCACTCCACTCTACTCCACTCCACTCCAATCCACTCTACTCCATTCCATCCCATTCCATTCCTCTCCATTCCATTCCATTCCATTAAACTCCATTCCATTTCAATCCATTCTTTTCCATTCCATTAAACTCCATTCCATTTAATTCCCTACTTTCCACAGAATCTCACTCTGTGAAACAGGCTTGAATGCAATAGCAAAATCGCATCTCACATATCATTTCACTGTACCATTCCTCATCATTCCACTCCACTTCACTCCACTGTACTCCTCACCAATCCACGGCATTCCACTCCATTCCATTCCACTCCATTCCATTCCATTCCTTTCTTTCGACAGGATCTCACTCTGTTGCCCAGGCTAGAGTGCAATGTCAAAATCTTAACTCACATTTCATTACACCATCCCAATCCATTCTGTTCCATTCCATTCCATTCCATTCCATTCCATTCCATTCCATTCCATTCCATTCTATTCCACTACTCTCCACTCCATTCCACTACATTATATTACACTCCATTCTATTCCATTTCACTCCACTCCACTCCAATCCAATCCATTCCATTTCACACCATCCCATTCCACTCCACTCTACTCCAATCCAATCCATTCCATTCTACTCCCTTACATTCCATTCCTTTTGACAGGATCTCACTCCCTCACCCAGGTTGGATTGTAGTTGCACAATCTCACCTCACATTTCGTTTCACCACTCTATTCCATTCCATTACATTGCATTCCATTTCATTGCATTCCATTAATTGTATTCCATTCCATTCCATTTCATTCAATTCCATTCCACTACACTCCATCCAACTCCAATACACTCCACTCCACTCAATTCCATTCCTTTCCAATCCAGTCCACTCCACTGCACTCCACTCGACTCCACTCCTCTCCACTACTCTCCACTCCATTCCAGTCCCCTCCATCCCATTGTTTTTCACTGTATTCCCCTCCACTGCACTGTAATCCACTCCTGTCCACCCACTTCATTCCACTCCATTCCTTTCCACTCCTTTGAATTCCATTCCTTTTTTTCTACAGGATCTCACTCTCTCACCCAGTTTGCAGTGCAGTGGAACAATCTCAGCTCCCGTTTCGTTTCACCTTTCCATTGTATTCCATTCCATTCCATACCATTCCATTGTATTCCATTTCATTCCACTCCACTCCATTCCAATACACTCCATTCTACTACGTTACACTCCATTCATTTCCATTCCAATCCATTCCACTCTGTTTCATTCCATTCCTTTCTTTCGACAGGATCTCACTCTGTCACATAGGCTGAAGTGCAGTGGCAAAGTCTCACCTCCCATTTCACTTCACCATTCCATTGCATTCTATTCTATCCACTCCATTCCACTCCACTCCACTCAATTCCATTCCATTCCACTCCACTCCACTTCACTCCAGTCCACTCCATTCAATTACATTCCATTTCATTCCACTTCTATTCATTCCATTCCCTTCTTTCAACAGGATCTCACTCTGTCACCCAGCCTGGAGTTCAGTGGCACAATCTCTGCTCACATTGCATTTCCCCATTCCATTGCATTCCATTCCATTGCATTCCATTGCATTCCATTCCACTCTGCTGCATTCCATTCCATTCCATTCCACTTCATTCCACTCCACTCTACTCCACTATTCTATACTCCATCCCTTTCCATCCCATTCAATTCCAATCCACTCCACTCCAGTATACTCTACTGCATTCCCTCCCATCTCATTCCAAGCCATTTGACTCAAATCCACACCACTCCACTCCACTCAACTCAACTCCATTCCATTCCATTCCACTCCACTCCACTCCATTCCATTCCATTCCATTCCATTCCATTCCATTCCATTCCATTCCATTCCATTCCATTCCATTCCATTCCTTTCCATTCCATTCCATTACTTTCTGTCGAGAAAATCTCACTCTCACACTGGCTGTAGTGCAGTGTCGCACTTTCAGCTCACATTTAATTTCACCATTTCTTTCCACTCCTTTCCACTCTAATCCACTCCACTCCACTCCATTCCATCCCATTGCATTCCACTCCATTCCACTCCACTTCACTGCACTCCACTCCACTCCATCCCATTCCACTCCCTACCATTCCATTCCCCTCCAATGCACTGCACTCCAGTCAACTCCTCTCCACTCCATTACAATCCATTCCACTCTATTACATTCCACTCCTTTTTTTCAAAAGTATCTCACTCTGTCCCTCAGGCTGGAGTGCAGTGGCTCTGCACTCCATTTCATCTCACATTTCATTTCACCATTCCATTGCATTTCCTTTCATTGCCTTCCATTTAATTGCCATCCACTCCATGCCATTCCGTTCCATTCCATTCCACTCCATTTCACTCCATTCCCCTCCATTCCACTAAACTCCACTCCAATTCATTCCATTCCATGCCATCCCATTTCACTCCATTCCACTCCTCTCCACTCTGCTCCACTAAACTCCACTGTACTCCTCTCCAATCCGTTCCTTTCCATTCCCTTCCATTCCGTTTTATTACATTCCATCTGTTTCTTTCAACAGCATCTCACACTCAACCAGGCTGGAGTGCAATGACACAATCTCAGCTCACATTTCATTTTACCATTCCATTCCATTCCATTCCTTTCCATTCCATTCCATTCTACTCTACTGCACTCCACTCCACTCCAGTCCATTCCATTCCATTTCACTCCATTCCACTCCACTGCATTCCACTCCATGTAATTCCATTACATTACATTCCACTCCATTCCATTCCTTTCTTTCGACAGGATCTCACTCTGTCACAAAGGCTGCACTGCAGTGGTCAATATCAGCTCACATTTCGTTTCACCATTCCACTCCATTCCATTCCATTCCATTCCATTCCACTCCACTCCACTCCAATCTACTCCATTCCATTCCATACAATTCCATGCCACTCCACTCCATTCCACTCCATTCCACTCCATCCCATTCCATTCCAATCCATTCCACTCCAGTCAACTCCACTTCACTCCAATCCATTCCATCCCATCCCATTCCATTCCATTCCATTCCATTCCATTCCATTCCATTCCGTTCCATCCCATTCCATTCCATTCCACTCACTTCCATTCCATTCCACACCTTCCATTTGATTCCTTTCTTTTGAAAGTATCTTTTTCTCTCACCCAGGCTGGAGTGTAGTGGCACAATCTGAGCTCACATTACATTTCACCATGCTATTCCTTTGCATTCCATTGCACTCCATTCCATGGTATTCCGTTCCATTGCATTCCGTTGCATTCCATTACATTCCATACCATTCCATTGTATTCTATTGCATTCCGTTCCATTCCATTTCATTCCATTCCTTTCCACTCCTTTCCATTCCATTCCATTCCATTCAACTCCACTCCATTACACTCCTCTCCACTCCACTCCAATCCATTCCATTCCACTCTCTTACATTTCATTCCTTTCTTTTGACAGAATCTCACTCCCTCAACCATGCTGGAGTGCAGTGGCACAATCTCACCTCACATTTCATTTCAGAGTTCTATTCCATTACATTCCGTTGCATTCCATTAGTTGTATTCCATTCCATTCCATTTCATTCAATTCCATTACCCTACATTCCATTCAACTCCAATAAATTCCTCTCCATTCCATTCCATTCCATTCCATTCCATTCCTTTCTATTCCTTTCCACTCTAGTCCACTCCGCTGCATTCCACTTGACTCCGCTGCACTCCACTACTCTCCACTCCATTCCAATCCCCTCCATCCAATTGTATTCCACTTCAGTCCCCTCCAGTCCACTCTACTCCACTTCTGTCCACTTGACTTCACTCCACTCCATTCCATTCCACTCCATTGAATTCCATTCCTTTCTTTCACCAGGATCTCATTCTCTCACCCTTTTTGCAGTGCAGTGGAACAATCTCAGCTCACATTTCATTTCACCTTTCCATTCTATTCCATTCCATTCCATTCCATTCCATTCCATTCCATTCCATTCCA
Source organism: Pan paniscus (assembly GCF_029289425.2). Taxonomy (NCBI): domain Eukaryota; kingdom Metazoa; phylum Chordata; class Mammalia; order Primates; family Hominidae; genus Pan; species Pan paniscus. The sequence continues at coordinate 22,524,890 of NC_073273.2, read as the reverse complement.
TTCCATTCCACTCTGCTCCATTCCACTCCACTACACTACACTCCATTCATTTCCATTCCAATCCGTTCCACTCCATTCCATTCTGTACCTTTCTTTCGACAGGATCTCACTCTCTCACACAGGCTAAAGTGCAGTGGCAAAATTTAAGTTCATATTTCACTTCACCATTCCATTCCATTCCATTCCACTCCACTCCTCTCAATTCCATTCCATTCCACTCCATTCCACTTCACTCCAGTCCACTCCATTCAATTACATTCCATTTCATCCCACTCCTATCCATTCCATTCCTTTCTTTTGACAGGATCTCATTCTGTCACCCAGCCTGTAGAGCAGTGGCACAATATCAGCTCACATTTAATTTCATCATTCCATTGCATTGCATTCCATTCAATTCCATACTATTCCATTCCATTCCATTCCAATCTGCTGCATTTCATTCCATTCCATTCCACTTCACCCTACTCCACTACTCTACACTCCATCCCATTTCAACCCATTCAATTCCACTCCACTCCACTCTATTGCATTCCCTCTCACCCCATTCCAGCCATTCCAGTCAAATCCACACTACTGCACTCCACTCTACTCCACTCCATTCCATTCCATTCCATTGCATTCCATTCCATTCCATTCCATTCCATTCCATTCCATTCCATTCCATTCCATTCCATTACTTTCTGTCGAGAAAATCTCACTCTGTCACACTGGCTGTAGTGCAGTGTTGCACTTTCAGCTCACATTTCATTTCACCATTCCTTTCTATTCCATTCCTCTCCACTCAACTCCACTCCACTCCATTCTATATCATTGCATTCCACTGCATTCCACTCCACTTCACTGCACTCCACTCTACTCCATTCCATCTCACTCCCTACCATTCCATTTCCCTCCACTCCACTCCATTCCAGTAAACTCCTCTCCACTCCCTTCCATCCATTCCATTCCATTCCATTCCATTCCATTCCATTCCATTCCATTCCATTCCATTCCGTTTTATTCCATTCCACTCTATCACATTCCATTCTTTTTCTTCGACAGTATCTCACTCTGTCCCTCAGGTTGGAGTGCAGTGGCACAATCTCAGCTCACATTTCATTTCACGATTCCATTGTATTTCCTTCCATTGCATTCCATTTAATTGCAATCCACTCCTCTCCACTCCACGCCATTCCATTCCATTCCAGTACCTTCCACTAAATTCCACTGCATTCCACTACACTCCACTCCACTTCATTCCATTCCATGTCGTCCTATTTCACTCCATTCCACTCCTCTCCACCTACTCCACTCCACTGCACTCATCTCCAATGCATTCCGTTTCATTCCCTTCCATTCCATTCCATTCCACTCCATTCCATTCCATTCCGTTCCATTCTGTTCCATTCCGTTCCATTCCATTCCGTTCCGTTCCGTTCCGTTCCATTCCATTGCATTCCATTCCATTCCCTAAAATTCCATTCCATTCCAGTCCACTCCACTCCACTCCTCTCCATTCCATCCCATTCTGTTCCACTCCATTCCACTCCACTCCACTCCTCTTCTTTCCATTCCATCCCATTCGATTCCATTCCAGTCCACTCCACTCCACTCCTGTCCACTCCATTGCATTCCATTCACGCCAATCCACTCCACTCCACTTAATTCCATTCCATTCAACTCCTTTCCATTCCATTCCTTTATTCGACAGGATGTCTCTCTGTCACCTAGCTGGAGTGCAGTGGCACAATCTCAGCTCACGTTTTATTTAACCATTCCATTTTATCCATTGCATTCCATTCCATTCCACTCTGCTGCATTCCATTCCATTCGATTCCATTCCACTCCATTCCACTCCTATGTACTCCACTCGACTCCACTCCCCTCCACCACAATCCACTCCATTCCATTCCACTCCATTACATTCTATTCCAATTCATTCCCCTGCACTCCACTCCCCTCTACTCCTTTCCAGTCCACTCCACTCCACTCTATTCCGCTCCACTCCGTTACATTCCACTCCATAACATTCTCTTCCAATACATTCCCCTGTACTTCGTTCCAGTCCACTCCACTCCACTGTACTCCGCTCCACTCCATTCCATTCCGCTCCATTCCATTACATTCCTTTTTTTCAACAGCATCTCTCAGTGTCACCCAGGCTGCAGTACAGTGACACAATCTCAGCTCACGTTTCATTTAACCATTCCATTGTATTCCATTGCATTCCATTGCATTCCATTCCATTCCATTCCATTCCATTCCATTCCATTCCATTCCATTCCATTCCATTCTGTTCCACTTCAGTCTGCTGTATTCCATTTCATTCGATTCCATTCTACTCCATTCCTCTCCAAACCACTCCACTCAACTCCACTCCACTCCACCACACTCCACTCCATTCCATTACACTCCATAATATTCTATTCCAATAAATTCCTTTCCACTCCACTAAACTCAACTCCATTCCAGTCCACTCCACTCCACTCCGTTCCATTCCACTCAATTCCATTCCGCTGCATTCCATTCCATTCCTTTCTTCCGTCAAAATCTCACTCTGTCATCCAGGTTAAAGGGCAGTTGAACAATATCAGCTCACATTTCGTTTCACCATAGCGTTCTATTCCATTCCATTCCTTTAAATTCCATTCCATTTCAGTCCACTCCACTCCACTCCACTTCACCCCACTCCACTCCACTCCACTTCATTCCTTCCCATTCTATTCCACTCCATTCCACAACACTCCAATCCACTCAACTTCTTTCCATTCCATCCCATTCCATTCCACTCTAATCCACTGCACTCTACTCCACTCCTTTCCACTCCATTCCATTCCACTCCATCCCATTCCATTCACGCCAATCCACTCCACTCCACTCCTTTCCACTCCACTACATTGCATTCCTTTCCACTCTTTTTCATTCCATTCCTGTCTTTTGACAGAATCTCACTCTTTCACCCAGGCTGGAGTGCAGTGGCACAATCTCAGCTCACATTTCATTTTACCATTCCATGGCATTCCATTTCATTGCATTCCATTCCATTTCATTAATTTCCATTCCACTCCACTCCACTCTGCTGTATTCCATTCCATTCCATTCCATTCCATTCCATTTCATTCCATTCCATTTCATTCCACTCCACTCTACTCTACTCCTCTCCACTCCATCCCATTGCATCCCATCCCATTCCATGCCATTCCACTCTACTCCATTCCATTCCATTCCATTCCATTCCATTCCATTCCATTCCATTCCATCCCACTCCATTTCATTCTGTGTTTTTCTTTCAACAATATCTCGCTCTGTCACACTGGCTGGAGTGCAGTGACAGAGTCTCAGGTCACATTTCATTCTACATTCCATTCCATTCCACTCCACTCCACTCCACATCACTCCACTCCACTTCACTCCATTCAATCCCATTGCATTCCGCTCCATTCAACTCCACTTCACCGCACTCCACTCCACTTCATTCCATTCCACTCCCCAACCTTCCATTCCACTCCACGAGAATCCACTGCAGTGCACTACTCTCCACTCCATTCCATTTCACTCTATTCCATTCCATTCCTTTTCTTCTACAGGATATCTCTCTGTCACTCAGGCTGGAGTGCAGTGTCACAATCTCAGCTCACATTTCCTTCACCTTTCCATTCCATTACATTGAATTCCATTCCATTCCATTCCATTCCATTGTGCTCCATTCCATTACATTATGTTCCATTTAATTCCAATCTATTGCACTGCATTCCTCTCCACACTACTCCATTCCATTCCATTCTATTGCATTCCAGTTCAATCCACTCCATTGCACTACATTCCACTCCAATTTTTTCCATTACATCCCGTTTTATTTCACTCCATTCCACTCCTCTCCACTCTACTGCATTCCACTCCTCTCCACTCTATTCCATTCGATTCCATCCCATTGGAATCCATTCCACTCCACTCCTTTCCTTTTCATTCCATTCCATTCCATTCCATTCCATTCCATTCCATTCCATTCCATCCCATACCATTCATCTCCGTTCCATTCCATTCATTACTTTTAACATCATCTCACACTGTCACGCAGGCTGGAGTTCGGTGATACAATCTCAGCTCACATTACATTTCACCATTCCATTCCATTCCATTCCATTCCATTCCATTCCATTCCATTCCATTCCTTTGTGTTCCATTCCACTCAACTGCACTGAATTCCACTCCACTCCACTCCCTTCCATTCCATTCCATTCCATTTCATTCCATTCCATTCCATTCCACTCCATTCCAGTCCATTCAATTCCACTCCATTCCATTCTATTCCATTCCACTCCTTCCCATTCCATTCAACTTTTTTCCACACGACTCCACTCCACTCCACTCCATTCCACAACACTCCACTCCAATCCACTCCATTCCATTCCTTTCCATTTGATGCCATTCCATTCCACTCCATTCCATTCCATTGCATTCCATTGCATTCCATTCCATTCCATTCCATTCCATTCCATTCCATTCCATTCCATTCTTTCCTTTGACAGGATCTCACTGTGTCACACAGGCTGGAGTGCAGTGGCACAAACTCAGCTTACATTACATTTCACCATTCCATTCCTTTCCACTTTATTCTACTCCACTCCACTCAAGTTCACTTCACTTATTTCCATTCTTTTCCACTGCACTACACTCCATTCCTCTACCCTGCATTCCATCCCCTTCCATTTCACTCCATTCCACTCCATTCCACTCCACTCCACTCCACTCCACTCCACTCCATTCCATTCCATTCCATTCCATTCCATTCCATTCCATTCCATTCCAATACACTCCAGTACATCACATACTTTTCTTTCGACAATATCTCACTTTGCACCCCAAGCTTGAATGCAGTGGCACAATCTCAGCTCAACTTTCATTTAACCATTCCATTCCATTACATTACATTTCAGTGCATAACATTGTATTCCATTAGGTAACATTCCGTTCAGTTCTGTTCCACTCCACTCCATTCCACTCCACTCCACTCCAGTCCACCCCAATCCACTTCATTCCATTCCATTCCATTCCATCTCATTCCACTCCATTACACACCACTCCACTCCATTCCATTCCACTCCATTCCTTTCCTTTCCACTCTATTCCATTCCATTCCATTCCATTCCATTCCATTCCATTCCATTCCATTCCATTCCATTCCATTAAACTCCTTTCTATTCCATTGCCTACTTTCGACAGACTCTCAGTCTGTGACACAGGCTTGATTTCAGTAGCACAATCTTACCTCACATTTCATTTCACCATACCATTCCACTGCATTCCACTCCACTTCACTCCAGTCCACTCCACTCCACACCAGTCCACGCCATTCCACTCCATATCATTCCACTCCATTTCATTCCTTTCCTTTGTTTCAACAGGATCTCACTCTGTCACCCGGGCTGGAGTGCAGAGGCCCAATCTCAACTCACTTTTCATTAAAATGTTCCATTCCATTCTATTGCATTCCATTATATTCCAGTTCATTCCATTCCTTTTCATTAAATTCCATTCCATTTCATTCTATTAAATTCCATTCCACTCCACTCCACTCCGTTGCATTCCATTCCACTCAACTACACTCCACTCCACTCCAATCCACTCCATTCCATTCCATCCCCTTCCATTCCACTCCATTCCTCCCAATTCCTTTCCATTCCACTCTGTTCCAGTCCACTCCACTCCACTCCACTACAATCCATTCCATTCCATTACACTCCATTCCTCTCTTTGCCATTCCACTCTGTTCTTTCGACAGGATCTCACTTTATCACCAAGGCTGGAGTAACGTGGCATAATCTCAGCTGGCATTTCATTTCAACATTCCATTGCATTCCATTACAATGCATTCCACTCCATTCCATTTCATTCCATTCCATTCCACTCCACTCCACTCCACTCTGCCTCATTCCATTCCATTCCATTTCACTCCATTCCACGCCAATCTACTCCATTCCCCTCCACTCCGTTGTATTCCATTCCACTCACTTCCATTGCATTCCTTTCGTTCAACAGGATCTCACTCTGTCACCCAGGATGGAGTGCCGTGGCAAAACCTCAGCTCACATTTCGTTTCACCATTCCTTTCCATTCCATTTAATTCCATTCCATTACCCTCCACTCCACTCCAGTCGACTCAACTCTGCTCCATTCCACTCCAGTCCACTCCACTCCAATCTAGCACAATCCACTCTATTCCACTCAATCCCTTTCCATTCCATTGAATTCCAATCCACTCCACTCCACTCCTCTCCATTGCATTTCATCATATTCCATTCCACTCCATTGCAGTCCACTCCACTCCACTCCTCTCCACTCCACTCCATTCCATTCCATTCCATTCCATTCCATTCCATTTCTTTCCATTCCATTCTGCTCCATTCTATTACATTACATTCCCTTGATTTCCAATCCATTGCACTGCACTCCTCTCCACTCCACTCCATGCCATTCCATTCCAGTCCATTCCACTCCATTCCACTACACTCCACTCCCATTTGTTCCATTACCTCCCGTTTCATTTCACTCCATTCTACTCCTCTCCACTCTATTCCACTCGATTCCATTCCATTCTTTTCCATTCCATTCCATTCCTCTCCATTCCATTCCACTCCAATCCACACCACTCCACACAACTCCACTTCACTCCATTCCACTCAACTCCACTCCATTCCATTCCACTCCACTACATTCCATTCCATTCCACTCCATTCCATTCCATTCCACTCCACTCCACTCCATTCCATTCCATTCCACTCCACTCCCCTCCATTCCATTCCATTCCATTCCATTCCATTCCATTCCATTCCATTCCTTTGCATTCCATTCCTTTCTTTTGACAGGATCTGACTCTGTCACCCTGGCTCATGTGCAGTGGCATAATCTCAGCTCACATTACATTTCACCATTGCATTCAATTCCATTTCCTTCCATTCCATTCCATTCCACTCCAATCCACTCCACTCCTGTTCATTCCATTCCACTCCATCCCATTTCATTCCACTCCAATCCACTCCAGTCCACTCCATTCCATGCCATTCCATCCAATTCCATTCTATTGTGTTCCATTCCAATCCATTCTAGTCCATTCCATTCAATTCTTTTCTTTTGAAACGATCTCACTCATTCACACAGGCTGGAGTGCAGTAGGAATATCTGAGCTCACACTTCATTTCACCATTCCATTGCACTACATTCCACTCCACTCCACTCCACCCCCTCCACTCCATTAAATCCCAATCCATTCCATTCCACTCCACTCCACTCCATTCCATTCCATTCCACTCCATCCCATTTCATTCCACACCACTTCACTCCACTCCACTCCCTGCCATTCCATCCCATTTCTCTCCATTCCATTCCATTCCATTTGATTCCATTCCACTCCATTGCATTCCATTCTTTATTCCGACAGTATCTCACTCTGTCACACAGGCAGGAGTGCAGTGGCACAATCTCAGCTCACATTTCGTTTCACCGTTTCATTTCACTCCATTCCACTCCATTCCACCACACCACACTCCACTCCACTCCACTCCATTAAATCCCAATCCATTCCATTCCACTCCATTCCATTCCATTCCTTTGTTTTCTTTCGACAGGATCTCACTCTGTCACGCTGGGTGGAGTGCAGTGGCACAATCTCAGCTGACATTTCATTTCAATATTCCATCTCATTCCATTTCATTCCACTCTACTCCACTCCCCTCCACTCTATTCCAGTCCGTTCAATTCCACTCCACTCCTTTCCATTCCTTTCCTTTCTTTTGACAGGATCTCACTCTATCAAACAGGCTGGAGTGTAGTGGCACAATCTCACCTCAAATTTCACTTCAACCTTCCATTCCGTTCCATTCGATTCCATTCCATTCCATTCCATTCCATTCCATTCCATTCCATTCCATTCCATTCCATTATACTCCATTCTACTCATCTCCACTCCATTGCTTTCCATTCCACTCCACTTCACTCCACTCCTTTCCACTCCACTACAATATATCCCATTCTATCCCACTCCATTCCACTCCACTCCACTCCACTCCAATCTACTCAATTCCATTCCATTCCATTCCATTCCACTCCACTCCAATCCACTCATCTGAACTTTCTATTCCATTCCATTCCATTGCATTCCATTCTATTCCACTCCACTCAATCCAATTCACTCCATTCCATTCCATCCCATTTCATTCCACTCCACTCCACACCATCCACTCCACTCCATTGCATGCCATTCCATCCAATTCCATTCTATTCCGTTCAATTCCAATCCATTCCTGTCCATTCCATTCATTTCGTTTCTTTTGAAATGATCTCCCTCAGTCACACAGGCTGGAGTTCGGTGGGAAAATCTGAGCTTCATTTCATGTCACCATTCCATTGCACTCCATTCTACTCCATTCCATTCCACCCCACTCCACTCCATTCCGTTCCATCCCATCCCAATCCATTACATTCCACTCCATTTCATTCCTTTCTTTTCTTTCATGAGGATATCAGTCTTTCACGCAGGGTGGAGTGGAGTGGCACAATCTCAGTTCACATTTTATTTCAACTTTCCACTCTGTAGCATTCCATTGCAGTCCGTTTCTTTCCATTCCTTTATTTTAGAGGATCTCACTCTGTCACTCCGGGTGGAGTGCAGTCGCATAAACTCAGCTCACATTACGTTTCAGCATTGCATTCCATTCCATTCCACTCCATTCCATTCCATTCGTTTCCATTCAATTCCACTCTACTCCACTCCACTGCATTTCATTTCATACCATTCCATTTCACTCACTTCACTCTAATCCATTCCATTCCATTCCATCCCATTCCATTCCACTCCACTCCACTCCAGTCCATTACCCTCCATCCCGTTTCATTCCACACAACTACACTCCACTACACTCCATTTCCTGCCACTCCACCCTATTTCATTCCACTCCAATCCATTCCACTTGATTCCATTCCACTCCATTGCATTCCATTCCTTTTTTTTCGACAGTATCACACTCGGTCACACAGGCTGTTGTGCAGTGGCACAATCTCAGCTCACAATTCATTTCACCATTTCATTTCACTCCATACCACTCTACTACACTACACCACAGTCCACTCCATTCCACTCCACTCCTTCCACTCCATTTAATCCAAATCCATTCCATTCCACTCCATTCCATTCCATTCCTTTGCTTTCTTTCAATAGGATCTCACTCTGTCACACAGGGTGGAGTGTAGTGGCACAATCTCCGCTCACATTTCATTTCAATATTCCATCCCATTCAATTCCACTCCACTCCACTCCCCTCCACTCCAGTCCACTCCACTCCATTGCAATGTATTCCATCCCAGTCCATTCCACTCCATTCTACACCACTCCACTCCACTCCATTGCATTACATTCCAATCAATTCCATTCCATCCCACTCCATCCCATTCCATTCCATTCCATTCCATTCAACTCCACTCCACTCCAATTCACTCCAATCCATTCCATCTCATTGCATTCCACTGCACTCCATTCCATGCCATTCCATCGAATTCCATTCTATTCCGTTCCATTCCAATCCATTCCTATCCATTCCATTCAATTCGTTTCTTTTGAAATGATCTCACTTAGTCACACTGGCTGGAGTGCAGTGGGAAAATCTGAGCTCACATTTCATTTCACCATTCCATTGTACTCCATTCCACTCAACTCCACTCCACCCCACTCCACTCCATTCCACTCCATTCCATCCCAATCCATTCCATTCCACTCCATTCCATTCCTTTCCTTTCTTTCGTCAGGATATCACTCTTTCACGCAGGGTGTAGTGCAGTGGCACAATCTCCGTTCACATTTCATTTCAAATTTCTACTCCATAGTATTCCATTGCAGTCCATTTCTTTCCATTCCTTTCTTTTGGCACTGTCACTCAGGGTGGAGTACAGTCACATAATCTCAGCTCACATTACATTTCATCATGGCATTCCACTCCATTCCTCTCCATTCCATTCCATTCTTTTCGACTCCATTTCACTTTACTCCACTCCACTCCACTGCACTCCTTTTCATACCATTCCATTCCACTCCACTTCACTCTAATCCACTCAGTTCCATTCTATCTCATTCCATTCGGCTCTACTCCACTCCACTCCACTCCACTCCATTCCATTCCACTCTATCCCGTTTCATTCCACACTATTACGCTCCACTACACTCCATTTCCTGCCATTCCACCTCATTTCATTCCTTTCCATTCCTTTCCATTTGATTCTATTCCACTCCGCTGCATTCCATTCATTTTTTTCAACAGTATCTCACTCGGTCACACAGGCTGGTGTGCAGTGGCACAATCTCAGCTCACAATTCATTTCACCATTTCATTTCACTCCATACCACTCTACTACACTACACCACACCCCACTCCACTTCACTTCACTCCATTAAATCCAAATCCATTCCATTCCACTCCATTCCACTCCATTCCTTTGCTTTCTTTCAATAGGATCTCACTCTGTCACACAGGGTGGAGTGTAGTGGTAATCGCAGCTCACATTTCATTTCAATATTCCTTCCCATTCAATTCCATTACATTCCACTCCACTCCACTCATCTCCACTCCACTCCACTCCATTGCATTTTATTCCATCGCAGTCCATTCCACTCCATTCTACACCACTCCACTCCACTCCATTGCATTACATTCCAACTGATTCCACTCCATCCCACTCCATCACATTCCATTCCATTCCATTCCAGTCCACTCCACTCCACTCCAATTCACTCCAATCCATTCCATCCCATTTCATTCCACTCCACTCCACTCCATTACATGTCATTCCATCCAATTACATTTTATTCCATTCCATTCCAATCCATTCTAGTCCATTCCATTCAATTCATTTCTTTTCAAACGATCTTACTCAGTCACAGAGGCTAGAGTGCAGTGGCAATATCTGAGCTCACATTTCATTTCACCATTCCATTGCACTCCATTCCACTCCACTCCACTCCACCCCACTCAACTCTATTCCACTCCATTCAATCCCAATCCATTCCATTCCTCTCCTTTCAATTCCTTTCCTTTCTTTTGTCAGGATATCATTCTTTGACGCAGGGTGGAGTGCAGTGACACAATCTCAGTTTACTTTTCATTTTAACTTTCCACTCCATAGCATTCCATTGCAGTCCATTTCTTTCCATTCCTTTCTTTTCACAGGATCTCACTCTGTCACTCAGCGTGGAGTGCAGTTGCATAATCTCAGCTCACATTACATTTCAGGATTGTGTTCCATTCCATTCCACTTCATTCCACTCCATTTAATACCATTCCATTCCACTCTACTCCACTCCACTGCACTCCATTTCATACCATTCCATTGTACTCCACTTCACTCTAATCCACTCAATTCCAATCCATTCCACTCCATTCAACTCCAGTCCATTCCATTCCACTCCATCCCATTTCATTCCACAACACTACACTTCACTACACTCCATTCTGGGACATTCCATCCCATTTCATTCCATTCCATTTGATTCCATTACACTCCATTGCATTCCATTCCTTTTTTATGACAGTATCTCACCCTGTCACACAGGCTGGGGTGCAGTGGCACAATCTCAGCTCACATTTCATTTCCCTCAGTACCACTGCATTCCACTACACCACACTCCAATCCACTCCATTAAATCTCAGTCCATTCCATTCCACTCCATTCCATTCCATTCCTTTGCTTTCTTTCGTTAGGATCTCACTCTGTCACACAGGGTGGAGTGCAGTGGCACAAACTCAGCTCACATTTCATTTCACTATTCCATCCCATTCCATTACGTTCCACTCCACTCCACTCCAATCCACTCCACTCCACTCCACTGCACTCAATTCCATTCCATTCCATTCCATTCCACTCCTTTCCATTCCTTTCCTTTCTTTTGACAGGATCTCCCTCCATCAAACAGGCTGGAGTGTATAGGCACAATCTCACTTCAAATTTCATTCCACCATTCCATTCCATTCCAATCCTTTCCATTCCATTCCATTCCATTCCAATCCTTTCCATTCCATTCCTTTCCATTCCACTCCACTCCACTGCACTCCATTCCACTCCACTCCTGTCCACTCCGCTCGACTTCACTCCATTCCATTCCATTCCATTCCGTTCCACTCTATTCCACACAACTCCACTCCACTCAAATCCTCTTCACTCTATTCCATTTCATCCCATTCCATTCCACTCCATTCGATTCCATTCGATTCGATTCGATTCCATTCCATTCCATTAAGCTACATTCCATTTCATGCCCTACTTTCGACAGAATCTCACTCTGTGACACAGGCTTGAGTGCAGTATCACAATCTCATCTCTCATTTCATTTCATCATACCATTCCACTCCATTCATTTTGACTTCACTCCATTCCGCTCCACACTAATCCACGCCATTCCATTCCATTCCTTACCACTCCATTCCATTCCATTCCTTTCTTTCGACAGGATCTCACTCTGTTACCCTGGCCGGAGTGCAGTGGCACCATCTCAACCCCCATTTAATTACACCATTCTATTCCATTCCTTTCCATTCCATTTCATTCCATTCCATTCCATTCCACTCCACTTCACTCCATTCTGTTCCCTTTCATTCCACTCGACTCCACTCCAATCCTCTCCATTCCACTTCAACCCATTCCTCTCCTCTCCACTCCACTCCACTCCATTCCATTCCATTCCTCTCCCATGCATTCCATTGCTTTCTTTTGACAGGATCTCCCTTTCTCACCCTGGCTGCAGTACGGTGGCACAATCTCACCTCACATTTCATTTTTCCTTTCTATTCCATTCCATTCCGTGGCATTCCATTCCATTGCATTCCATTCCTTTGCATTCCATTCCATTCCATCTAACTCTATTCCATTGCACTTCACTCCATTCAACTCCACTCCACTCCACTCCATTCCAATAAATTCCATTCCATTCCTTTCCACTCCAGTCCACACCACTACAGTCCACTCGAATCCATTCCACTCTACTACTCTCCACTACATTCAAATCCCCTCCTTCCCATTCTATTCCACTCAATTCCCCTCCACTCCACTCTACTCCACTCCTGTCCACTCCACTGCACTCTACTCCACTCGTGTCCACTCCTCTCCCCTCCACTCCATTCCATTCCACTCCATTCCATTGTACTCCTTTCTTTGAATGGTTTCTCCCTCTCTCTCAGCCAGATTGCAGTGCAGTGGAAGAATCTGAGATCGCGTTTCATTTCACGTTTCCATTGTATTCCAATCCATTCCATTCCATTCTATTCCATTCCATTCCATTCCATTCTATTCCATTCCACTCCATTCTATTTCACTCCAGTCCACTCCACTCCACTCCGTTGCACTTCTTTCATTTCCATTCCATTCCATTCCATTCCATTCCATTCCATTCCATTCCATTCTTTTCTTTTGACAAGATCTCAATCTGTCACACAGTCTGAAGTGCAGTGGCACAATTTCAGCTCCCACTTCCTTTCACCATTCTATTCCATTCTATTCCATTCCATTGCTCTCCACTCAATTCCATTCCATTAGACTCCACTCCACTTCACTCCAATTGGCTCCATTCCATTCCACCCATTCCATTCCATTCCATTCCATTCCATTCCATTCCATTCCATTCACTCCTAACCATTCCATCCCTTTCTTTCAACAGGATCTCTCTGTGGCTTCCATCCTGGAGTGCAGTGGCACAATCTCAGCTGACATTTCATTTCTCCATTCCATTCCACTCCATTTCATTCCATTCCACTCCACTCTACTCTGTTGAATTCCATTCCATTCCATTCAACTCAATTCCACCCCACTCTACTCCACTCTTCTCCCCTCCATCCCATTCCATTCCACTCAACTCTAATGCACTCCACTCCATTGCATTCCCATCCATCCCATTCCATGCCATTCCACTCGAATCCACTGCACTCCACTCCACTCCATTCCTTTCCATTTCATTCCATTCCATTAATTTCTGTCGAGAAAATCTCACTCTATCACACTGGCTGGAGAGCCGTGGCACAATCTCAGCTCACATTTCATTTCACCATTCCATTGCATTCCACTCCACTCCACTCCACTCCACTCCACTCCACACCATTCCATCCCATTGCATTCGACTCTATTCCACTCCACTTTTCTGCACTCCACTCCACTCCATTCCATTCCACTCCATACCATTCCATTCCCCTCCATTACACCCCACTCCAGTCAACTATTCTCCACTTCTTTCCATTCGATTTCATTAAACACTATTGCACTACATTCCTTTTCTTCGTCAGGATCTCACTCTGTCCCTGGAATTAACTGGCACAATCTCAGCTCACATTTCATTTTAGCATTTCATTGCATTTCCTTCCTTTCCATTCTATTACATTCCATTTAATTGTATTCCACTCCACTCCACTGCATGACATACCATTCCATTCCTGTCCAGTCCATTCCACTGCATTCCACTCCACTCCACTCCACTACATTCCATTCCATGCCATCCTAATTCACTCCATTCCACTCCTCTCCACTCTACTCCACTCCACTCCACTCCAATGCATTCTTGTCCACTACATTCCTTTCCATTCCCTTCCTTTCCATTTCATCCCACTCAATTACATTCCATTTCTTTCTTCCAACAGCATCTCACTCTGTCACCCAGGCTGGATTGCAATGGCACAACCTCAGCTCACATTTCATTTTAACATTAAATTCAATTCCATTCTTTTCTATTCAATTTCATTCCACTCCACTGCACTCCACTCCACTCCAATAGACTCCATTCCATTCCATTCCATTCCACTCCACTCCATTCCACTCCACTCCACTCCATTGTACCCCATTCCATTCCATTCTACTCCACTCCATTCAATTCCTTTATTTCGACTGGATCTCACTCTGTCACCCAGACTGCAGTACAGCGGCACAATCTTAGCGCACATTTCATTTCACTATTCCATTCCATTCCATGCCATTCCACTCCATTCTAATCCACTCCATTCCATTCCACTCCATTCCATTCCAATACACTCCACTCCATTCCATTACTTTACATTCCACTCCATTCCATTCCATTCCAGTCCATTCCACTGTATTCCGATCCACTCCACTCAACTCCATTCCAATCCACTCCACTTCACAATGTTTCATTCCACTCCATTCCATTCCATTCCATTCCATTCCATTCCATTCCATTCCATTCCATTCCATTCCATTCCATTCTACTCCATTCCTCTCCACTCCACTCCACTCCACTGTATTCCATTCCATTCCATTCCACTGCACTCCAATCCACTCCAATCAAATCCACTCCTCTCCACTCCACTCGGGGCCATTCTTTTCCATTCCATACCATTCCATTCAATTCTGTTCCATTCCACTCCATTGCATTCAACTCCACTCCATTCCACTCCACTCTATTTCACTCCATTCCACTCCATTCCACTACACACCGCTCAACTCCACCACACTCCTCTCCAATACATTCCACTCCATTCCATTCCATTCCACTTCATCCCACTCCATTCCACTCCACTCCACTCCACTCCTTTCCATTCCACTACAATTCATTCCTTTCCAGTCCATTCCATTCCATTCCACTCCTCTCCATTCCACTGCATTCCTCTCCATTGAATTCCACTCCACTCCACTCAATTTCATTCCAATCCATTACTTTCCATTACACTCCACTCCCTTTCAATCCATTCCACTACACTCCACTCACTGCATTCCACTCCATTCCACTCCATTACACTGCATTCCATTACATTTCATTGCATTTAACTGCACTCCAATCCGCTCCACTCAACTCGAGTCCACTCCACTCCACTCTGTTTCATTCTGTTCCATTCCGTTTTGTTCCATTGTATTCCTGTCCTTTACATTCCAGTCCACTCTATTCCATTCCCCTTCATTTCACTCCATCCCACGCCATTCAACTCCACTCCATTCCAGTCCACTCTATAACATTCCACTCCATTTCATTCCATTCCACTCCATTCTATTACCTTCCATTTCTCTGATTTCAATCCACTCCATTCCTTTCCACTCCACTCCACTCTATTCCATTCTACATCCCTCAATTCCATTCCTCTCCATTCCAATCAATGAAACTCCACTCCACTCCACTCCTTTCCATTCCAATCCACTCCAATCCATTCCATTCCATTCCATTCCATGCCATTCAACTCCATTCCACTCCACTCAACTCCAATCCACTCCTCTCCACTCTATTACACACCATTCCACACTATTCCATTCCACTCCATTCCACTCCACTCCACTCCATTCCACTCCATTCCATTCCATTCCATTTCATTCCATTCAATTCCATTCTTTTCCATTCCCCTGCACTACAATCCACTCCACTGAACTCCACTCCACTCCACACCACTCCGCTATGTTCCAATCCGTTTCATTTTGTTCCAGGCCATTCTGTTCCCCTCCATTCCATTGCATTCAAATCCTTTCCATTCCATTCCATTGCATTCAAATCCTTTCCATTCCATTCCATTCCATTCCATTGAATTCCTCTCCATTCCACTGCATTCCATTCCTTCCATTCCATTCCACTTCACTCCAGTCCATTCCAATGAATTCCATTCCACTCCATTCCATTCTATTCCTTTCCACTGCATTCCTCTCCACTCCACTCCATTCCACTGCACTCCAATCCACTTCACTGCAGTCTATTTCATTTCAATTCTTTCAGGTCTATTCCACTCTACTTCATTCCATTCCATTCCCTGCCACTACACTCCAATCCACTCCACTCAATTCATCTCCACTCCACTCAACTCCGTTCGGTCCCATTCCATAGCATTCCTTTCCATTCTATTCCATTCCATTCCATTCCATTCCATTCCATTCCATTCCATTCTGTTCCCTTCCGTTCCATTCCGTTCTGTTCCATTCCACTCCACTCCACTCCATTCCACACCATTCAACTGCACTCCACTCTGTTCCATTCCATTCCATTCGCTTCCATTCCACTGCACTATGATCCACTCCCGTCAACTCCTCTCCACTCCACTCTGTTCCATTCCACTCTGTTCCTTTTCATTCCACTCCATTCCATTCTACTCCACTCCATTCCACTCAACTCAATTTCACTCCATTAAGCGCCATTTCACTCCACTCCACTCCATTCCACTCCACTCCATTCCATTCCACTCCACTCCATTCCACTCTACTTCATTACATTCACTCCACTGCATTCCACTCCACTCCATTCCACTCCACTCCACTCCATTCCACTCCATTTCACTAATCTCCTTTTAACTCCATTCCACCACATTACACTCCAATCCACTGCACTCCACTCCATTTCATTACACTCTATTCCATTCCATTCCATTCCATTCCATTCCACTGCATTCCACCGCATTCCACTCCACTACTTTCCAGTCCACTATATTCCACTCCACTCCACTCCTTTCCACTCCATTTCATTCCACTCCATTCCATTCCAATCCATTCCACATCATTACATTAAATTCCTTTCCACTCCATTCCACTCCACTTCACTCCATTCCACTCCATTACATTCCAGTCTACTCCATTCCTTTACATTCTACTCCATTCCATTCCATTTCTTTATTTCGACTGGATGTCACTCTTTCACATAGACTGAAGTGCTGTGGCACAATTTTAGCTCACATTTCATTTCACCATTCCATTCCATTACATTCTATTCCATTCCATTCCACACCACTCCACTTCATTCCACTCCACTGCACTCCACTCCACTACATTCCATTCCAATCCACTCAATTCCTTTCCATTCAATTCCATTCCATTCCATTCCAATCATTTTCACTAAATCCCACTCTGCTCCATTTCACTCCACTCCATTACACTCTATTCAATTCCACTGCACTCCATTTCATTCCATTCTACTACATTCCATTCCGTTCCTTTTTTTGAAATGGATCTCACACTGCCACCCAGCTAACCCAGTGGCACAATGTTAGCTCACATTTCATTTCACCATTCCCTTCCATTCCATTTCATTGCATTCTATTCCATTCCATTCAGTTCCATTCCTTTCCATTCCATTCCGTTCTGTTACATTCCATTCCATTCCACTCCACTCCACTCCACTCCACACTCTTCCACACCACTCAACTCCACTCCACTCCGTTCCATTCCATTCCTTTCCATTCCATCCCATTCCATTCCCTTCCATTCCACTGCACTATGATCCACTCCCCTCAATTCCTAACCACTCCACTTTGTTCCATTCCGTTCTGTTCTGTTCCATTCCACTCCATTCCATTCTACTCCACTCCATTCCACTCAACTCAATTTCACTCCATTAAGCCTCATTCCACTCCACTCCTCTGCACTCCATTCCACTCCACTCCATTCCATTCCACTCCATTCCATTCCAATCCTTTCCTTTCGACTCCATTCCATTCCACTCCTTTCCACTCCATTCTACTCCATTACATTCACTCCACTGCATTCGACTCCACTCCATTCCACTCCACTCCACTCCACTCCATTCCACTCCACTGCATTCGACTCCACTGCATTCCACTCCACTCCACTCCACTCCATTCCACTCCACTCAATTTCACTAAGCTCCATTTCACTCCATTCCACTGCATTATACTCTAATCCACTGCACTCCACTCCATTCCTTTCCACTCCATTCCATTCCACTGCATTACACTGCATTCCACTCCACTCATTTCCAGTCCACTATATTCCACTCCACTCCACTCCTTTCCACCCCATTTTATTCCAATCAATTCCATTCCAATCCATTCCACTTCATTACATTAAATTCCATTACATTCCATTTCTTTCCACTCCATTCCACTCCACTCCACTCCATTCCACTCCATTACATTCCAGTCTACTCCATTCCTTTACATTCTTCTCCATTCCATTCCATTTCTTTATTTCGACTGGATGTCACACTTTCACACAGACTGAAGTGCTGTGGCAAAATTTTAGCTCACATTTCATTTCATGATTCCATTACATTACATTCTATTCCATTCCGTTCCATTCCATTCCATTCCACACCACTCCACTCCGTTCCACTCCACTGCACTCCAGTCCACTCCACTACATTCCACTCCAATTCACTCAATTCCATTCCATTCCATTCCATTCCATTCCATTGCACTCTGATCCACTCCATTTAATTCCACTCCACTCCATTCCATTCCATTCCATTCCAATGCATTCCCTTCCACTCCATTCCATTCAATTCCATTCAACTACTTTTCACTAAATTCCACTCCACTCCATTCCACTCCACTCCGTTCCACTCTATTCAATTCCACACCACTCCACTCCATTCCATTCCATTCTACTAGATTCCATTCAGTTCCTTTTTTGAAATGGATCTCACAGTGTCACCCAGTCTGATGTGCAGTGGCACAATGTTAGCTCACATTTCATTTCACCATTCCCTTCCGTTCCATTTCATTGCATTGCATTCCATTCCATTGCATTCCATTCCATTCCATTCCATTCCACTCAACTCCATTCCACTCCATTCCACTCCACTGTACTCCACTCCACTACATTCCATTCCATTCCACTCCATTCCATTACCTGCACTCCATTCTATTCCACTCCATTCCACTCTACTCCACTCAACTCCTCTAAACTCCCCAGTGAACTCCAGTCCACTGAACTCCACTCCACTCCACTCTAGTCCATTCCTTTCCATTCTACTCCATTCCATTCCACTGCACTCTGATCCACTCCTCTCGACCCCATTACACTACACTCCTCTCCGTTCTATTACTTTCCATTCCTTTTGATTCCTTTCTATTCCATTAAAATCCATTCCTTTCCACTCCACTCCTCTCCACTTCACTCCAGTTCACTCCATTGCACTTCACTCCACTCCACTGCCCTCCACTCCATTCCATTCCACTCCATTTCATTGCATTCCTTTTCCATTCAATTCCATTCCATTCCACTCCATTCCACTCCTTTATGCTCCACTCCATCCCAGGACACTGCACTCCACTCCTCTCCTCCCCACTCCATTCCACTCCATTCCACTGCATTCCAATCCATTCCAATTCACTCCATTCCATTCCATTCCATTCCATTCCATTCCATTCCATTCCATTCCACTCTATTCCACTCTACCCCTTTCCACTCCACTCCACTCCATTCCTCTTCTTTCCATTCCACTCCACACCATTCCATTCCATATTACTCCATTCCATTGCATTCCATTCCGTTATTTGTACCGAATCTTGCTCTGTCATCCACACTGCAATGCAGTGGCACAATCTTATCTCACATTTCTTTTTACGATTCCATTCTATTCTATTCCATTCCATTCCTTTGCTTTGCTTTCCGTTTCATGTGACTGCAGTCTGATCCACTCCAATGAAATCCACTCCACTCCAATCCACTCCATATTGTTGCGATCTGTTCCTTTCTATTCTGTTCCTTTACATTCCATTCCGTTCCATTCCATTCCACTCTATTCCATTCCACTCAATTCCATTACACTGCATTCAACTCCACTTCACTCCAATCCACTTCATTCCACTCCACTCCACTCCAATCCAGTCCTCTCCATTGCAGTCCATTCTATTCCATTCCACTCCACTCCACTCCACTACAATGCATTCGACTCCGTTAAATTCCACTGCACTCTGGTCCACTCCACTCAAATGCACTCCATCCCACTCTGTTCCTTTCCATTCCATTCCGTTCCATTCCCTTCCATTCTGTTCCATTCCTTTCCACTCCATTCCATTGCACTGCACTCCATTCTATTCCACTCCATTCTACTCTACTCCACTCAACTCCTCTAAACTCCAGTCGACTCCAGTCAAATTAAGTCGACTCCACTCCAGTCCATTCCTTTCCATTCCACTCCATTCCATTCCACTGCACTCTGATCCACTCCACTCAACCCCACTGCACTACACTCCATTCCGTTCAATTAATTGTCGTTCCTTTCAATTCCTTTCCGTTCCATAAAAATCCATTCCTTTCCACTCCACTCCTCTCCACTTCACTCCAGTTCACTCCATTGCACTCCACTCCACTCCACTGCCCTCCACTCCATTCCATTCCACTCCATTTCATTACATTCCTTTTCCATTCAATTCTATTCCAATCCACTCCATTAAACTCCCTTATGCTCCACTCCATTCCAGGACACTGCACTCCACTCCTCTCCTCTCCACTCCACTCCACTCCATTCCACTCCATTCCAATCCATTCCAATTCACTCCATTCCATTCCATTCCATTCCACTCCACTCTATTCCACTCCATCCCTTTCCACTCCGCTTCACTCCATTCCTCTTCCATCCATGCCACTCCACTCCATTCCATTCCATACTACTCCATTCCATTGCATTTCATTCCGTTATTTCTACCGGATCATACTCTGTCATCCACACTGCAATGCAGTGGCACAATGTTATCTCACATGTCTTTTTACCATTCCATTCCATTCCATTCCATTCCTTTGCTTTGCTTTGCTTTACATTCCATTTCACTGCACTCTGATCCACTCCAATAAAATCCAATCCACTCCAATCCCCTCCATATTGTTGCATTCTTTTCCACTCTATTCTGTTCTGTTACATTCCATTCCATTCCATTCCATTCCATTCCACTCCATTCCAATCCACTCCATTCCATTCCACTGCATTCAACTCCACTTCACTTCAATCCACTTCATTCCACTCCGCTCCACTATAATCCAGTCCTCTCCATTGCAGTCCATTCCATTCCATTCTGCTTCACTCCAGTCCACTACACTCCATTCAGCTCCATTCAATTCCGCTGCACTCCGGTCCACTTCACTCAAATGCACTCCACTCCATTCTGTTCCTTTCCATTCCATTCCGTTCCATTCCTTTCCATTCTGTTCCATTCCATTCCACTCCATTCCATTCCATTCCACTCTATTCCATTCCATTCCATTCCACTCTGTTCCACTGAATTCCACTCCAGTCCATTCCACTCCACTCAGTTCGCTTCCTCCGCTTTATTCCAATCCATTCATTTATTTACAATGCATTCCATGCCATTCCCCTCCATTCCACTCCATTCCAGTCCACTTCATTGCACTCCCTCCATTACACTCCACTGCATTCCATTTTATTCCTCTATACTCCATCCATTCAATTCTACTACATATCATTCCATTCCTTTATTTCGACTGCATCTCACTTTATCACTTCAACAGGAATGCAGAGGCACATTCTTAGCTGACATTTCATTTCACTATTTCATTCCATTCCATTCCATTCCTTTGCATTCCATTCCATCCCAATTCATTCCATTCCATTCCCTTCCATCAATTCCGTTCTATTCCATTCCATTCCACTGCACTCTGATAAACTCCACTCAACTCCATTCCACTCCACTACACTCCACTTTGTTCTGTTCAGATCCATTCCATTCCATTTCATTCCATTCCAGGCCATTCCTCTCCATTCAACTCCACTCCATTGCATTCCATTCCACTCCACTCCACTCCATTCCCCTCCACTCCATTCCACTCCATTCCATTCCAATTCACTCCTCATTTTATTCCAATGCGCTCGATTCCTTTCCACTCCAGTCCACTCCACTCCATTCCATTCCATTCCGTTCCATTGCATTACATTCCATACTGCTGAACTCCAATCCACTCCATTCAAATCCACTCCACTCCCGTCCTCTCCACTCCATTGTATTCCGTTTCGTTTCGTTCCATTCTTTTCCATTTCACTCCACTACATTCCACTCTACTCCACTTCATTGCACTCAATTCCATTCCATTCCACTCCATTTCATTAAATTCCATTCAAATCGATTCCACTCCATTCCATTGAATTCCGTTCCTCTCCATTCCACTTCATTCCATTCCACTTGGTTCCATTCCACTCCATTCCACCCTACACCACTCCATTCCACCCCAGTCCATTCCACTCAAGTGCACTAAACTCCCCTCCACTCCACTCCACTCTACTCCTCTCCACACTACTCTACACCTTTCCATTCCTTTCCGTTCTGTTCCAATCCTTTCCATTCCATTCCACTCCTTTCTATTACACTCCACTCCACTCCACTTCATTCCTTTTCACTCCATTCCACTTCAATCCATTCCAATCCACTTCACTACCATCCACTCCACTCCACTCCATTCTATTACACTCCATACATTTCCATTCCACTCAATTCCATTCCATTCCATTCCATTCCATTCCACTCCACTCCATTCCACTCCACTGAATTCCACTGTATTCCACTCCACTCCCCTCTACTCAATTCCATTCAATTAAACTCCATTCCATTGCATTCCATTACACTTCATTCAACTTTATTCCACACCAGTCCATGCCACTACACTCCTTTCCAATCCTCTCCATTCCGTTGCACTCCATTCCATTCCAATCCACTCCATTCCATTCCATTCAACTCCATTCCATTCCATTCCATTCCATTCCATTCCATTCCATTCCATTCCATTATTTTGACTGGATCTCACTCTGTCACCCAGAATAAAGTACAGTGGCACAATCTTAGCTCACGTTTCTTTTCACCGTTCGATTCCATTTTTTTTTTTTTTGCATTCCAATCCATTCCATTCCATACCATTGCATTCAATTCCACTCCTTTCCACGCCATTCCATTCCAATGCTCTCGGATCCCCTCAACTCAAACCCACACCACTGCACTCCACTCCACAAAGTTTGATGCATTCAATTCCATTCTGTTCCATTCCCTTCCATTGCATTCCACTCCATTCTATTGCAATCCAATCCATTCCATTCCACTCTATTCCACTCCACTCCACTCCATTGCACTCAACTCCACTCCACTCCAGTCCACTCCATTGCATTCCTTTCCTTTCCATTCCTCTCCACTCTACTCCAATCCACTCCACCACATTCCATTCAATTCCATTCCACTGCACTCCGATCATCTCCTCTCAACTCTACTCCTCTCCATTCCATTCCATTCCATTCTGTTCTCTTCCATTCTATTCCACTCAATTCCATTCCACCCCTCTCCATTCCACTGCACTCCATTTCTGTCCATTCCTCTCCATTCCTCTCCACTTCACTCCTCTCCGCTTGTCTCAATTCCATTCCAATCCCTTCCATTCCATTCCGTTACATTCCATTCCATTCTTTCCACACCATTCCACTCCATTCCACTCCACTCCATTCCACTCCATTGCACTCCACTCCATTCCACTCATCTCCATTCCACTCCAATCCACTCCATTCCACTCCATTCCATTCCAATCCATTCCATTCCATTCCATTCCACTCCATTCTACTCCATTCCACTCCACTCCATTCCACTCGTTTCCACTCCATTTTACTCCATTCCGTTCCACTCCACTCCATTCCATTCCATTCCAGTCCTTTCCATTTCATTCCGTTATTTTGATTGGATACCTTTCTGTCACCCAGACTGGAGTGCAGTGGCACAGTCGTAGCTCACATTTCTTATCACCATTCGATTCCATTCCTATGCATTCAAATCCATTCTATTCCATTCCATTCCCTTCCATTCCATTAAATTATTTTCCATTGCTTTCCATTCCATTCCACGCCACTCCATTCCATTCCACTCCACTCCACTCCATTTCATTCCATTCCATTCCACTCCATTCTACTCCACTCCATTCCATTCCTTTCCTTTCATTTGCATTGCATTCCACTGCACTCTGATGCTCTCCACTAAACTCCAGTCCACTCCCCTGCACTCCACTTTGTTCCATTCTATGCCATTCTGTTCCGTTTCATTCAGTTGCATTCCATTCCAGTCCACTCAATTCCACTCCACTCCATTTCACTCCATTCCATTCCATTCCACTGCATTCCATGCCTTTCCATTCTGCTCCATTCTACATCCATTCCATTCCATTCCATTCTACTGCATTCTATTCCATTCCTTTATTTTGATGGGATCTCACTCTGACAACGAGAAAGGAATGCAGTGGTCCAATCTTAGCTCACATTTCATTAACCATTCCACTCCACTCCATTCCATTCCATTCTACTCCATTCCATTTCATTCCTTTATTTGGACTGAATCTCACTCTCCCACACAGACTGGAGTGTTGTGGCCCAATCTTAGCTCACTTTTCATTAACCATACCATTTCTTTCCATTCCATTCCATTCCATTTCATTCCATTCCACTGCACTCCGATCCACTCTTCGGAACTCCACTCTACTCCACTCCACTCTAGATATTTCCATTGCATTCCATTCCGTTCCGTTGCAGTCCACTCCACTCTACTTCATTACATTCCACTTCATTACACTCCATTCCTCTCCACTTCACTCAATTCCCCTCCTTTCCACTCCATTCCATTCCATTCCATTCCATTCCATTCCATTCCATTCCATTCCATTCCAATGCACTCCATTCCATTCCATTCTACTCCGTTCCATTCCATTCCTTTACTTCGACGGGATATAAAGTGGCCAAATCGTAACTAACATTTCATTAATCATTCCAATCCATTCCTTTGCCTTCCATTCCATTGCACTCCATTCCATTCCATTCCATTCCATTCCATTCCATTCCATTCCATTCCATTCCATTCCATTCCATTCCATTCCATTGCATTCTCTTCCATTCCTCTGCACTCCACTCAACTCCATTCAACTCCAATTCTCTCCTCTCCACTTTGTTCTTTTCCATTCCATTCTATTCCGGTCCCTTCCATTCCTTTATTTCTACTGGATCTCACACTGTCACGCAGAATGGAGTGCTGTGGCACAATCTAGCTCACATTTCATTTCACCATTCCATTCCATTCCATTCCATTGCGTTCCACTCCGTTCCATTCCAGTCCATTCCTCTCCATTACATTCCACTCCACTCCACTCCACTCCAGTCTATTCCATTCCATTCCATTCCATTACACTGCAGTCTGTTGAAGTCCACTCAAATCCTCTCCGCGGCAAGCCACTCCACTCCGTTCCATTCCATTCCCTTCCATTCCACTCCTTCCATTCTGCTGAACTCTATTCCACTCCATTCCTTTATTTAGAATGGAACTCACTTTGTCACTCAGAATGGATTGTAGTGGTCTTATCTTAGCTCACATTTCATTCACCATTCCATACAATTCCATTCCATTGCATAACATACCATTGTATTCCATTCCATTTCACTGCATTATGAAACAATCCACTTCACTCCACTCCACACCATTCCAGTCTGTACCATTCCATTCCATTCTGCTCCATTTCATTCTGTTCTTTTCCATTCCATTCCATTCCACTTCACTCCATTCCATTCCATTCCATTCCACTCCATTGCAGTCCACTCCATTCCACTCCATTCCATTCAATTTAATTCAACTGCACTGCGATCCACTCAACTCAATTTCACTCCATTCGACTCCACTCCACCCAAATCCACTCCATTCCCCTTCACTTCACTAAAATCTACTTCATTCCACTCCACTCCACTCCATTCCATTCTGTTCCACTACACTCCACTCCGCTCCACTCCACTCCATTTCATTCCACCCCACTCCATTCCATTCCACTCCATTCCATTCCTCTCCACTCCACTTCACTCCACTCCACTCAATTCAATTCCATTCCACTCCTCTCCATTCCATTTCATTCCACTCCATTCCATTCCACTCCATTCCACTCCTCTCCACTCAATTCAGTTTCATTCCACTCCACTCCATTCCATTTCATTCCACTCCATTCCATTCCACTCCACTCCACTGCACTCCTCTCCACTCAATTCAGTTTCATTCCACTCCACTCCATTCCATTTCATTCCACTCCACTCCATTCCATTCCACTCCATTCCACTCCTCTCCACTCAATTCAGTTTCATTCCACTCCACTCCTTTCCATTTCATTCCACTCCACTCCATTCCACTCCACTCCACTGCACTCCTCTCCACTCAATTCAGTTTCATTCCACTCCACTCAATTCCATTCCACTCCATTCCACTCCTCTCCACTGCACTCCACTCCACTCCACTCAATTCAATTTCATTCCACTCCAGTCCACTCCATTCCATTCCACTGCACTCTGTTCCACTGCACTCAACTCAAGTCCACTGTAATCCACTCCACTCTGTTCTGCTCCATTCTCTGTCATTCCTTTCCGTTGCATTCCATTCCACTCCACTCCACTTTACCTCACTCAACTCTCTTTCAATCCGTTCCATTCCATTCTACTCCATTCCATTCCATTCTGCACGATTCTACACAATTCCATTCTACTCTATTTCACTCCATTCCACTCCCATCTATTCCATTCCACTCCATTCCACTCCACTCCACTCAATTGCATTCCATTCCTTTCCATTCTTTTCCACTGCACTCTGATTTTCTCCACTCAGTTTCACTCCACTCCACTCCACTCCATTCTGCTCCATTCCATTCCATTCTGTTCCATTCCCTTCCATTCCATTACAGTGCATTCCATTCCACTTCACTCCATTCCATTCCAATCAATTACACTCCACTCCACTACACTACACTGCAATACATACCATTCTATTCCATTCCATTCCACTACACTCTGATCCACTCCACTCAACTCCACTGAACTCCACTTCACTCCATTCCATTCCATTCCTTTCAATGCCAATCTGTTCTTATATCTTCCATTCCACTGCTTTCCATTCCTTTCCACCTCATTCCACTCCACTCAACAGGATTCCACTCCTCTTCCCTCCACTGCATTCCATTCCAATCCTCTCCATTCCAGTCCACTGCTTCCCATTCCAATCCATTCACTCCATTCCAATCTAGTCGATTCTGCTTCACTCCATTCCACCCCAATGCACTCGATTCCAACTCAATTCCATTCCATTCTAATCCATTCCATTCCATTCCACTCCATTCCACTCTATTCCACTCCACTCCACTCCATTATCCTCCACCCCTTTCCAGTCCACTCCATTGCATTACAATCCATTCCTTTCCACTCCACTCCATTCCATTCCATTCTACTGAATTCCGTTCAATTGCTTTATTTCTAATCTATCTCACTCTGTCAAAAATCCTGGAGTACAGTGGCACAATCTTAGCTCAGATTTCATTTCCCCATTCCATTCCATGCCATTCCATTGAATTCCATTGCAGTCCATTCCATTCCATTCCATTCATTTCCATTCCATTGCATTCCACAGAACTCCACTCCACTCCACCCCACAACACTCCATTAAACTCCATTCCACACACTCCATTCCATTTCATTACATTCCATTCCATTCTATTCCACTGCACTTTGATCCACTTCACTCAACTCCACTCCACTCCAATCCATTCCTTTCCATACCATTCCTCTCGATTCCACTACATTCCATTCCATTCTACACCAATCAACTCCACTGCATTACTCTCCACTCCATTCCTCTCCACTCTACTCCTTTTCATGCGATTCCATTCCATTCCACTCCATTCCATGACATTCCATTCCACTCCACTAGGTTCCACTCGACTCCATGCAACTCAACTACACTCCATTCCACTGTATTCAATTCCACTACACTCCATTCCATTCCATTCTACTCCATTCCATTCCATTCCTTTATTTCGACTGAATCTCACTGTTTCACGCAAACCGGAGTGCTGTGGCCCAATGTTAGCTCACATTTCATTGATGATTATAAAATATTTCATTCCATTCCATTCCATTTCATTCCATTCCATTCCATTCCATTGCATTGCATTCCATTCCACTGCACTCTGATCCACTCTACTTGACTCCACTCCACTCTATTCCTTTCCATTCCAATCCGTTCCATTCCGTTCCATTCCACTCCACCGAACTCTGTTCCATTCCACTTAATTCCACTCCACTCCTCTCCCCTTCACTTCATTCCCATCAATTCCACTCCATTCCATTCCACTCTATTCCATTCCATTCCATTCCATTCCATTCCATTCCATTCCATTCCTTTCCATTCCATTCTTTTCCACTCCACTCCATTCCACTGCACTCCTCTCCACTCCACTACCCTCCATTTCATTCCATTCCACTCCACTCCACTCCACTCCATTCCATTCCTTTCCATTCCATTCCACTGAACTCCCATCCACTCCACTCAACTCCACGCCCCTCCACGCCACTCCAATTATTTCCTTTCCATTCCCTTCCACTCCACTCTATTACATTCCATTCTACTCCTTTCCATTCTATTCCTTTATTACGACAGGGTATCACTCTGTCACTCAGAATGAAGTGTAGTGGCCCTATCTCACCTCACATTTCATTCACAATTCAATTCCATTCCATACCATTCTATTCCATTCCATGCCATTCCCTTCCATTCCATTCCATGCCATTCCGTTCCATTCCATTCCATTCCATTCCACTCTGCTCCTTTCCATTCCATTCTTTGCCATTTCACTCCACTCCATTCCACTGCATTCCACTCAATTCCATTCTCTTCGACTCCACTCCACTAAATTCCATTCCATTCCATTCCATTTCCTTACATTTCATTCCATTAAACTGCACTCAGATCCACCCCACTCCACTCCACTCCGTTCCTTTCTGTTGCACAGTATTCCTTTCCATTCTATTCCATTCCATTCCACTCCATTTCCTTCCACTCCACTCCAATCCACTCCATTCCATTCCATTCCATTCCATTCCATTCCATTCCACTGCATTCTGATCCACTCCACTGAACTCCACTTAACTCTACTCCACTCCACTCCATTTCATTCTGTTCCATTCCAATCCATTCCCTTCCATTCAATTTCATTCCATTCCACTCCACTCCATTCCACTCCAATGCATACTAATCCATTCTCTTTTATTCCACTCCATTCCATTTCATTCCATTCCTCTGCATTCCACTCCATTCCTCTCCAGTCCATTCCACTCCACTCCATTCCACCTAACTGCACTCCATTCCAATCTTTTCCATTCCACTCCACTCCATTCCATTCGATTTTACTCCATTCCATTCCATTCTTTATTTCGGCTGGAACTCACTCTCTCACCCAGACTGGAGTCTAGTCCCACATTGTTTTCTCACATTTCATTTCACCTTTCCATTGCATTGCATTGCATTCCATTCCATTCCATTCCATTCCATTCCATTCCATTCCATTCATAGCATTCCATTCCATTCAACTCAACTCCACTCCAAATTACTCCACTCCACTCCACTTCACTCCACTCCACTCCGTTCTGGTGTGTTCCATTCCATTACGTTCCATTCCATTCCATTCCATTCCTTTCCATTGCATTCCATTCCACTCCATTCCATTCTATTCCATTCCATGCCATTCCATTCCACGGCTCTCCGATCCACTCCACTCAGCTCCATTCCTCTCCATTCCACTCCATGCTGTTCTATTCCATTCCATTCCATTGCTTTGCATTGCTTTCCATTCCATTCCATTCCATTCAACTTTATCACATTCCACTGCATTCCATTACACTCCACTTCACTGCATTCCCCTCCATTCTATTCCATTCCATTCCATTCCATTCCTTTCCATTCTATTCCATTCCATTCCATTTCATTCCATTCCATTCCATTCCATTTCATATCAATGCACTCCGTTCCATTCCATTCCACTCCATTCCATTCCATTCCATTCCACTCCATTCCATTCCATTTCTTCATTTTGACAGGACCTCACTCTGACACCCAGACTGGAGTGCAGTGGCCCAATCTTAGCTCACATTTCATTAACCATTCCATTCCATTCCATTCCATTCCATTCCATTCCATTCCATTCCATTACATTCCATTGCATTACATTCCATTGCATTCTCTTCCATTCCACTGCACTCCGATCCACTCCATTCAACTCCACTGCTCTCCTCTCCACTTCATTCCAGTTCGTTCCATTCTATTCTTGTCCCTTCCATTCCTTTATTTCGACTGGTTATCACACTGTCACCCAGACTGTAGTGCTCTGGCACAATCTTAGCTCACATATCATTTCACCATTGCATTCCATTCCATTCCATTCCATTCCATTCCATTCCATTCCATTCCATTCCACCTCATTCCATGCCACTCCACTGCATTCCACTCCACTCCACTCCTCTCTGTTCTATTCCAACCCAATCCTCTCCATTCCATTCCATTCCACTGCACGCCAATTCAGTCCATTCCATTCCCATCCAATCCAATCCAAACCTTTCCATTCCACTCCACTCCACTCCATTGCACTCTATTCAATTGCATTCCCTTCCATTGCATTCCATTCCACTCCACTCCATTCCATTCCATTCCATTCCATTTCATTCCATTGTATTCCATTCTATTCCATTAAATTCCAATCCATTCCATGCCATTTTACTCCTTTCTGTTCCATTCCATTCCATTCCTCTCCACTCCATTCCTTTCCTCTCCACTCTACTACATTCCATTCCATTCCATTCTATTCCATTCCTCTCCACTCCATTCAACTCCAATGCTATCCACTCGACTCCACTGCTCTCCACTCCACTCCACTCCCTTCCATTCCACTCCATTCCATTCTATTCCACTCCATTCCCCTCCATTCCACTCCACTCTAGTCCAATCCTGTCCTCTCCACTCCACTCCATTCCATTCCCTTCCATTCCCTTCCATTCCTTTCTTTTGAAATTATGTCACTCTGTCACACAAATTGGGGTGCAGTGGAAGAATATCAGCTTATATTTCATTTCACCATAGCCTTCCATTCCATTCCCCTCCATTCTATTCTTTTAAACTCCACTCCATTTCAGACCACTTCACTCCATTTCACTCCACTCCCCTCCATTCTACTCCTCTCTACTCCATCCCATTCCATTCCACTTCATTCTACTCAACTCCACTCCACTTCTTTCCATTCCATCCCATTCGATTCCACCCCAATCCATTCCACTGCACTTCACTCAAATCCTCTCATTCAATTCCACTCCATTCCACTCCACTCTATTCCAATCCATTCCAATTCTTTACATTCCTTTCCATTCCAGTCCACTCTTCTCCTCTCTGTTTATCTCCACTCCACTGCATTCCACCCCATTCTATTCCACTCCACTACACTCCATTCGATTCCCTTCCATTAAATTCCATTCCATTCCTATAAATTCTAATCCACTCCACTCCTCTCCACTCCACTCAATGCCATTCTATTCCATTACATTCCAGTCCATGGTACTCCATTCCACTACACTCCACTCCGCTACATTGCATTCCATTCCATCCCATTCCACTCCATTCCACTACTCTCCACTCTACTGTACTCCATTCCACACCCCTCCACTCCTCTCCACTACACTCCATTCCATTCCATTCCATTTAACTCCATAACATGCCATTTACTTCTTTCGACAGCATCTCACTCTGTCACACAGGCTGGAATGCAGTGGCAGACAGTCAGCTCAGGCTGGAGTGCAATGGCACTGTATCAGCTCACATTTCATTTCACCATTCCATTCCATTGCATTCCATTCTACTCCACTCCACTCCACTCCACTTCATTCCATTCCGTTCCATTCCACTCCATTCCACTCTACTCCACTCCACTTCATTCCACTCCATTCCATTCCATTCCATTCCATTGCATTCCAATCCACTCCTCTCCTCTCCACTCCACTCCATGACATTCAATTCAATTACATTCCAGTACATAGTACTCCATTCCACTAAACTCCACACCACTACATTCCATTCCATTCCGTCCCATTTCACTCCATTCTACTACTCTCCATTCTACTCTACTCCATTCCACTGCACTCCTCTCCAATCCATTCCATTACATTTCACTCCTTTCCATTCCATTGCTTTCTTTCAAAGACATCGCACTCTGTCACACAGGATGGAGTACAGTGGCACAATCTCAGCTCAGGCTGGGGTGCATGACACAATATTAGCTCACATTTCCTTTCAGCATTCCATTCCATTCCATTCCATTCCATTCCATTCCATTCCACTGCACTGTGATCCACTCCACTCAACTTCACTGCATCCACTGTTTTGAATTCCATTCCCTTCCATTCCTTTCCATTCCATTCCAATCCATTCCATTCCACTCCACTCCATTCGACTCCATTCTATTCCATTGCATTGTACTGCGTTCCATTCCATTCCTTTAATTTGACTTCATCTCACTCTTTCATCCTGAATTCAATGCAGTCACACAATCTTAGCTCACATTTCATTTCACCATTCCATTCCATTCCATTCTGTTCCATTCCACACCATTTTCTTAAACTCCAATACATTCCACTCCACTCTACCCAATTCCATTCCACTCCACTTCACTCCATTGCTTTCCTTTCCATTCCATTGTATTCCACTGCACTACGTTGCACTTCAGTCAACTCCACACCACTCCAATCCATTTCATTCTCTTCCTTTCCATTATATTCCTTTGCATTCCATTCCACGTATTTGCATTCCACTGCACTCCATTCCACTCCACTCCGTTTCACTCCATTGAACTCCATTCCACTCCATTCCACGGTATACCACTCCTTTCCTATCCATTCCACCCCACTCGACTGCATTCCTCTCCTCTCCATTCCACTCCACTCCATTGTATCCAATTCCAATGCATTCCATTCCACTCTCTACCCCTCCCTTCCACTCCCTTCAACTCCATTCCACTCCACTCCAACTCTACTCCTCTCAACTCCATTTCAATGCTTTCCATTACTTTCCACTCCACTCCACTCCATTCCATTACATTCCACTCCATTCCACTCCACTCGACTGCGTTCCACTCCATTCCATCCCACTCCACTGCATTTTATTCCATGCTTCTACATTCCATTCCATTCCTTTATTTTGAATGGATCTGACTTTGTCACCAGACTGAAGTGCTGTGGCACAATCTTAGCTCTCATTTCATTTCAACAAACTATTCCAATCCATTTATTCCATTCCATTCCATTCCATTCCATTCCATTCCATTCCATTCCATTCCATTCCATTCCATTCCATTCCATTCCACTCCACTCCACTGCTCCCTATTCTGTTCTGTTCCATTCCATTCCATTCCACTGCACTCCCATCCACTCCACTCAAGTCCACTGCACTTCACTCTACTCCACTCCATCCTTTTGATTCTATTCCGTTCCATTCCATTCGACCCCAATCCATTCCACTCCACTCAATTTCCCTTCATTCCACTCCATTGCACTCCAATCTACTCCACTCCAATCCATTCCTTTTGACTCCATTCCATTTGATTCCACCATATTCCATTCCATTCCACTCCTTTCCACTCCATTTCATTGCACTCCACTCCATTCCACTGTACTCCATTGCATTCCTTTCCATTCCACTCTATTGCATCACATTCCATTCCACTCCATTCCACTCCACTCGATTCCATTCCACTCCATTCAACTCCATTCCTCTCCATTCCACTGATTTCCATTCCACTCCACTCCATTCCATTCCATTCCTTTATTTTGACTGGATCTCACTCTGTCATCAATTCTAAAGTGCAGTGGCCCAACTGTAGCTCACATTTCATTTCCCATTCCATTCCACTCCACTCCATTCCATTCCATTCCATTCCATTCCATTCCGTTCCGTTCCATTTCATTCCATTCCATTCTATTCTATTCCACTGGATTCCAATCCACTCCACTCAACTCCCCTTCACTCCACTCCATTCCTTTCTGTTCTGTTCCATTCTATTCCTTTCCATTCCATTCCATTCCGTACTATTCCATTCCATTCCACTCCACTCCGTTCCATTCTACTCCATTCTGCTCCACTCCACGCCACTCCATTCCATTCCATTCCATTCCTTTCCATTCCATTCCATTCCTTTCCATTCCATTGCATTCCATTCCATTCTATTCCACTGCCATCCGATCCACTCAATTCAACTTCACAGCACTCCACTCTGATCGGTTCCATTCCGTTCCATCCCATGCAGTCCACTGCATTCAATTGCACTCCACTCCATTCCACTCCACTCCATTCCCTTCTATTCTAATGCATTCCATTCCATTCCTTTATTTCGAATGATTCTCACACTGTCACACAGACTGGAGTGCAGTGGCACCAACTTAGCTCATATTTCATTTCACAATTCCAAGCCATTCCATTCCACACCATTCCATTCCACTCCCCTCCACTCCACTCCCCTCCATTCCACTCTACTCCACTCATTTCAATGCATTCCATTCCTTTCCATTCCAATGCACTCCAATCCAATGCATTCAAGTCCACTTCACTTCACTTCACTCCACTACATTCCGTTCTATTATATTTTATTCCACTCCACAGCATTCCATTCAATTCTACTCCATGCCATTCCATTCCTTTATTTAGACTGGATCTCACTGTGACACCCAGACTGGAGTGCAGTGGCCAATCTTATTTCACATTTCATTTATCATTTCATTCCAATACATTCCATTCCATTGCATTCCATTCCATTCCACTGCACTCTGATCCACTCCCCTCAACTCCATTCCAATCCACTCCATTCCATTCTGTTCTGTTCCATTCCATTCTACTCCATTCCACTCCATTCTATTCCATTCCACTTAATTCAATTCCATTCCATTCCACTCCATTGCTCTCCATTCCACTCCACTCCTTTCCATTCCTCTCGACTCCACTCCATTCCAATCCATGCCTTTCCATTCCACTCCATTCCATTCCGTACCACTCCACTCCACTCCACTCTTCTCCACTCCACTCCACTCCATTCCATTCCATTTCATTCCACTGCCACCCATCAACTCCACTCAACTTCACTCCTCAACACTTCCCTACGTTCTTTTTTGTTCTTTTCCTTTCCATTCCATTCCACTCCATTCCATTTCATTCCACTCCATTCCATTCCATTGCATTCCACTCTTTCCATTACATTCCACTCCACTCCGTTCCACTCCACTCCACTCCATACCAATCCAATCCATTCCATTCCACTCCTTTCCATTCCATTCCACTACATTCCACTCCATGCCACTACACTCCAATCAATTCTAATACATTCCATTCCTCTCCACTGCATTGTATTCCATGAAATTCCATTCCTTTCCATTCCTTTATTTCGACTGGATCTCTCTTGGTCAGCAGAGTTAATTGCAGTGGCACAATCTTAGCTCACATTTCATTTCACCTTTTCATTCCATTCCATTGCATTCCATTGCATTCCATTCCATTCCACTACAATCCATTCCATTTCACTGCACTCTGATCCACTCCACTCAACTTCGCTCCATTCCATTCCATTCC
Organism: Pan paniscus; assembly: GCF_029289425.2. NCBI lineage: Eukaryota > Metazoa > Chordata > Mammalia > Primates > Hominidae > Pan > Pan paniscus. The sequence goes on along the minus strand of NC_073273.2, from coordinate 22,488,744 downwards.
ATTCCATTCCATTCCATTCCATTCCACTCCATTCCATTCCACTACAGTCCATTCCATTCCTATCAATTCCACTCCACTGAATTTAACTCCACTCCATTCCACTTCTCTCCACTAAACTCCACACCATTCCTTTCCATTCCTCTCCTTTCCATGGCATTCCATTCCACTCCCTTCCACTTCATTCCACTCCACTCGATACCACTCGACTCCATTCAACTGCACTACACTTCATTCCAGTGCATTCCATTCCACTACACTCCATTCCATTCTGTATCTTTATTTCGACTGAATCTCACTCTGTTACACAGACTAGAGTGCTGTGGCCCCATCTCAGCTCACATTTCATTAACCATTCCATTGCACTCCATTCCATTCCATTGCAATCCATTCCATTTCTCTGAATTCCAATCCACTCCACTGAACTCCACTCTACTCTGTACTATTCCGTTCCCTTCCAAAGCATTCCATTATGTTCCATTCCACTCCACTCCACTCCATTCCATTCCATTTCATTCCACACCCCTGTTTTCCACTTCACTCCATTAACCATCACTCCACTCCACTACATTCCATTCCCTTCTCTTCCATTCCATTCCATTCCATACCCTTCCAAACCAATGCACACCATTTCATTCCATTCTACTCCTTTCCCTTCCATTCATTCATTTTGGCAGGATCTAGCACTCTCACCCAGACAGGAGTGCAGAGGCAGAACCTTAGCTCACACTTCATTAACCATTCCATTCCGTTCCATTCCATTCCATTGAACTCTCTGCCATTCAACTGCACTCCATTCCACTCCATTGAACTCCAATCCACTCTTCTACACTTCATTCCACTCTGTTCCATTTCACTCCGTTCCATTCAATTCCACTCCATTCCATTCCATTCCACTCCACTGCACTCCATTCAATTCCACTCCATTCCACTCCTTTCCACTTCATTTCACTCCATTCCACTTCATTCCACCCTACTCTACTCCTGACCACTCCAATCGATTCGATTCCATTCCATTCCCCTGCACTCCAATCCAGTCCAATCAAATTCATTCCACTCCACTCCACTCCATTCCAATCCGTTTTGTTCCATTCAGTTCCATTCTATGCAACTCCATCCCACTCTACTGTATTACACTCCACTCCATTCCATTCCATTCCATTCCATTATACTCCATTCCATTCCATTCTTTTATATCGACTGGATCTCACTCTGTCATCCAGACTGTAGTGCAGTGGGACAATCTTAGCTCACGTTTCATTTCACCATTCCATTCCATTCCAATCCATTTCATTCTATTTCATTCCTCTCCAATCCACTCCACTCCATTCCATTCCACTCCACTCCACTACATTTCATTCCACTCCACTCCACTACAATCCATTCCATTCCATTCCATTTCACCGCACTCCGAGCCACTCCACTCAACTCCACTCCACTCTACACCATTCCACTCCATTCCTTTCCTTTCCGTTCCCTTCCATTCCACTCCATGCGATTCCATTCCATTCTTCTCCATTCCTTTGCATTCCTTTATTTCTATTGGATCTCACTCTGTCACTCAGAATGGTGTGCAGTGGCCCTATCTTAACACACACTTGATTCCCCATTCCATTCCATTCCATTCCATTCCATTCCATTCCATTCCATTCCATACCTTTCCTTTCCGTTCCATACAATTCCGTTGAATTCCATTCTATTCCACTGCATTCTGAGGCACTCCACTCCACTCCTCTGCTTTCCGTTCCATGCCATTCTTCTCCATTCCATTCCTTTCTTTTCCATTCTTGTCCATTCCATTCTAATCCACTCCATTCCAATCCACTCAATTCCATTCCTATCCACCCCACTCTACTCCATTGCATTACATTCCATGCAACTGCACTCCGATCCACTCCACTCATCTTCACTCCACTCGTCTCCACACCCGCAAATCCACTACATTCCCCTCCACTCCACTAAAATCTATTTCACTCCACTCCACTCCACTCCATTTCATTCCTTTTTATTCCATTCCATTGCATTCCACTCCCCTAAACTTCACTCCACTCCACTCCGTTTCATTCCACTCCACTCCATTCCATTCCATTCCACTCCATTCCACTCAACTCTACGGCACTCCACTCCTCTCAATTCCATTTCATTGCACTCCAGTTCACTGCATTCCATTATACTGTACTCCCATTCACTCCACTCAAATACTCTCCACTCTACTTCACTCTGTTCCATTCCATTCCGTTCCATTCCATTCCATTCCATTCCATTCATTTCCATTCCATTCCATTCATTTCCATTCTACTACACTCCTCTCCACTACATTCCATTCCATTTCATTCCATTTTATCCCATTCCATTCCCTTCCACTGCACTCCGATCCACTCGACTCAACTCCATGCCACTCGACTCCACTCCACTCCTTTTCGTTCTGTTCCGTATCATTCCTTTCCATTCCTTTCCATTCCACTCCACTCCATTCTAGTCCACTCAGTTGAGTTCCAAACCATTCCATTCCATTCCACTCCATTCCGTTCCATTCCATTCTGCACCGTTCCTCTCCATTCCATTCTACTCCATTACACTCCATTCCATTACACTCCATTCCACTCCACTCCACTCCATTCCATTTCAATCCACTCCATTCCCTTCCAATCCATTCCACTCCATTCCACTGCACTCCATTCCAATCCACTCCGTTCCACTCCAATCCACTCCATTCCACTCCATTCCTTTCCATTCCACTCCACTCCATTCCTTTCCATTCCATTCAATTTCTCTCTATTCCACTCTACTCCACTCCACTCCACTCCAGTCCACTCCCCTCCTTTCCATTCCAGTCCACTCCATTACTATCCATTCCATTCCAGTCCACGCCATTCCATTCCATTCAATTCATTTGCTTTATTTCGACTGTATATCACTATGTCAAAATTACTGGTGTTGACTGGCACAATCTTCGCTCACATTTCATTTCACCATTCCGTTCCGTTCCATTCCATTCCATTCCATTCCATTCCATTGCATTCCAAACAATTCCACTCTATTCTACCTGACTCCACTCCATTTCACCCAACTCAACTCCGTTCCCTTCCCCACCATTGCATTACATTCCCTTCCCTTCCATTCCATTCCATTGCATTCCATTCCATTCCAGTGCACTCCGATCCACTCCACTGAAATTCACTCCACTCCACTCCATTCTATTCCATTTGTTTCTGTTCCATACTGTTCCATTCCACTCCATTCCATTCCACTCCACTCCAATCCACCCCACTCAATTTCACTCCATTCCAATACATTCCACTCCACTCCACTCTAAAACAGTCCACTCCACTCCACTGTGATCCAGTCCTCTCAAATCCATTAAACACCTTTCTGTTCCATTCCAATCCATTCCTTTTCATTCCACACCATTCCATTCCATTCTATTCCATTCCATTCCACACCATTCCATTCCTCTCCAATCCAATGCATTCCATTCCACTCCAGTCTGCTCCACTCCACTCCATTTCACTCCACTAAACTTCATTCCACTCCAATCCATGCCATTCCACTCCCGTTCATTTCATTCCACTCTACGCCACTCCATTCCAGTCCAATCCACTCTATTCCATTCCATTCCATTTCATTGCATTCCACTACATTTCATTCCATTCCATTACACTGCATTCTGATCCACTCCACTGAACTCCACTCCACTCCACTCCATTCCACTCTGTTCCCTTCCATTCCTTTCTGTTCTATTCCATTCCACTCTATTCCATTCAATTTCACTGCATTCCACTTGACTCCATTTCATTCTATTCCACTCCATTCCACTCTACTCCTCTCCACTTCATTCCATTCCACTCCATTCAACTCCATTCCATTCCATTCCTCTCAATTCCATTCCATTACATTGCTCTCCTCTGCACTCCATTCCACTCCACTCAATTCCACTCTTCTGCAATCCTTTCCACTCCTCCATTCCTCTCCATTCCATTCCATTTCCATTCATTCCTTTCCAATCTATTTCATTCGATTCCACTCCATTCCATTCCATTCCATTCCATTCCACTGCACTCCAATCCACTTCATTCAACTCCAGTCCACCCCACTGCAATCCACTCCATTCCATTAAACTCCATTCCATTCGATTCCACTAAGTTCACTTATATTGCACTCCATGCCACTCCATTCCATTCCACTCCCTTTTTTACTCCCCACTCTGTTCCACTCCACTCAACTCCAATCCACTCCACTCCTTTCATTCCATTCCACTCCTTTCCTTTCCACTGCACTTTGATCCACTCCACTCAACTCCATTCCACTCCACTCCACTATACTCCATTCCTTTCCGTTCCATTCCAGTCCACACCATTCCATTCCGCTCTACTCTATGACATTTCATTCCGTTATTTTGACTGGATCTCACTGTGTCTGCCAGACTGGTGTGCACTGGCCCAATCTTAAGTGACGTTCCATTCACTATTTCATTCCTTGCCATTCCATTCCATTCCATTCCATTCCGTTCCATTCCATTCCATTCCTTTCCACTGCACTCTGAGCCACTACCCTCAAGTTCACTCCACGCCACTCCGTTCCGTTCCTTTGCATTCCAATCCATTCCTGTCCTTTCCACTCCATTCTATTCCATTCCACTCAATTCCATTCCATTCCATTCCACTCCATTTAACTCCTTTCCACTCCACTCCTTTCCACTACAATCCACTCCATTCCACTCCACTTCTCTCCACTCCACTTCTCTCCTTTCCATTCCACTGCACTGCGATCGACCCAACTCAAATTCACTCCTCTTCACTGCATTCCATTCCATTCCCTTCTGTTCCTTTCCATTCCTTTCCACTCCATTAAATTCCACTCCACTCCATTCCACTCCATTTCGTTTCACTCCGTTTCACTTCATTCCACTCCACTCCACTCTAATCCACTCCAGTCTACTCCACTCCACTCTGACCAAGTGCTCTCATATCCACTTCACTCCATTCCGTTCTGTTCCGTTCCATTCCATTCCATTCCTTTCCTTTACACATCACCCCTTTCCATTCCATTCCATTGTATTCCACACCATTGCATTCCACTGCATTCTAGTGCATTCCATTCCACTCCACTCTGCTCCACGCCATTCCACTCCACTCCACTTCATTCCATTCCACTCTATTCCATTCCAAACCAGTCCACTCCTTTCCGCCCCAATTCACTCCATTCCAGTCAAAACCACTCCATTCTATTCCATTCCAATGCAGTCTGACCCACTCCACTCAACTCCACTCCACTCCGTTTCATTCCGTTCCTTTCTATTCCATTGCATTCCACTCTATTCCATTCCTCTCCCTTCCATTCCACTTGACTCCATTTCACTCCATTCCACTCCATTCCACACTAGTCCACTCCACTGCAGTCCACTCCACTGCATTCCATTCCCCTCAATTCCATTCCATTCCACTCCATTCTATTCCATTAGCTTCCATTCCATTCCACTCCATTCCACTCCACTCCATTCCAGTGCACTACAATCCTCTCCAAACCACTCCATTCAATTCCATTACCCTCCATTCCATTCCATTCCATTCCACTACACTCCATTCCATTCCATTCCACTCCACTGCACTTTGATCCACTCCACTCAACTCCACTGCACTCCACTCCAATCCACTGCTTTCCATTCTACTCCACTCCATTCAATTACACTACATTCCATTCCATTCCCCTCCTTTCCACTCTATTCCATTCCGCTCCACTCTATTATACTCCACTCCACTCCTTTCCATTATTTCCCCTCCATTCAATGACTTTCCATTCCCCTCCATTCCACTCCATTCCACTCCAGTATATTCCACTCCACTCCGTTCAACTCCACTCTACTCTATTCCACTGCATTCCAATCCGCTCCATTCGTTTCCTTTCCATTCTACTTTACTCTATTCCATTTCTTTATTTCGATTTGATCTCACTCTGTCTCCAAGACTAAGGAGCAGTTGCTCAATCTTACCTCACATTTCTTTAACCATTCCTTTCCATTACATTCCATTTCATTCCATCACACTCTACTGCACTCCTATCCACTCCAATCAACCACACTCCACTCCACTCCACTACGTTCCTTTTTGTTCCTTTCTAATCTATTTCATTCCATTCCTTTCCATTCTGTTCCATTCCATTCCACTCCACTCCATTCCATTCCACTCCATTCCACTCTACTCCACTCCAAGCCACTCACTCCACTCCACTCCATTCCATTCCATTCCATTCCATTCCACTGCATGCTGTTCCACTCCACTCAATTTCACTCCACTCCACTCCGATCCATTCCGTTCCATTCCGTTTCATTCCAGTCCACTGCATTCCATTTCACTCCACTCCATTCCACTCCTCTTCATTTTATTCCATTCTACTGCATTCCTTTCTATTCCTTTATTTTGACACTCTCACATTATCACCCAGACTGGAGTGCAGTGGCACCAACTTAGCTCATATTTCATTTCACCATTCCATTCCGTTCCATTCCATACCATTCCATTCCATTCCATTCCTTTCCTTTCCATACCATTCCGTCCCATTCCACTACATTCCATTCCTTTCCACTCTATTCCTCTCCATTCCATTCCACTCCTCTCCATTCGTTTCATTCCATTCCATTCCTTTCCATTCCACTGCACTCCAATCCACTCCGCTCAGTTCCACTCCACTACACTGCACTACACTCTGTTCCATTCCGTTCCGTTCCAGTCCACACCATTCTAATGCATTCTACTCCATGTCATTCCATTCCTTTATTTTGAATGGTTCTCACTGTGTCACCCAGACTGGAGTGCAGTGGCACAATCTTAGCTGACATTTCTTTCAGCATTCCATTCCATTCCATTCCATTCCATTCCATTCCATTCCATTCCATTCCATGGCATTCCATTCCATTCCATGTTGTTCCATTCCATTCCTTTCCACTGCACTCCAATGCACTCCACTCAACTCCAATCCACTTCACTCTACTTCACACCCTTCGTTTCGGTTCCATTCCGTTCCGATACATTCCATTCCATTCCTCTCCACTCCATTCCATTACACTTCATTCCATTTGATTCCACTACATTCCATTCCATTTCACTCCATTCCACTTCATTCCACCCCACTTGATTCCACTCTACTCCATTCAACTGCACTACACTCCATTCCACTGCTTTCCATTCCACTCCAATCCATTCCATTTCATTCCTTTATTTCGTCTGAATCTCAAGTGTCACCCAGACTGGAGTGCTGTAGCCCAATCTTAGCTCACATTTTATTAACCATTCCATTGCATAACATTCCATTCCATTCCATTTCATTCCATTGCATTCCATTCCATTCCACTGCATTCCAGTGCACTCTGAACCACTGCACAGAGCTCCTCTCCACTCTCATCTACTCCATTCTATTCCATTCCATCCTGTTCCATTTCGTTCCATTCAATTCTGCTCCACTCCACTCCATTCCATTCCACTTCATTCCACTCCACTCCTATCCACTTCACACCATTCCCCTCCACTTCACTCCATTCTATTCCTTTTCATTCCATTCCATTCCATTCCATTCCAATGCAGACCATTACATTACATTCTACTCCATTCCATTCCACCCAGACAGGAGTGCAGTGACCCAATCTTAGCTCACATTTAATTAACCATTCCATTCCATTCCATTTCATTCTATTGCATTCCCTTCCATTCCATTCCATTCTATTGCGTTCCCTTCCATTCCATTGCAGTCTGATGCACTCCATTCAACTCCACTCCACTCTTCTCCATTCCTCTCCATTCCATTCCTTTCTGTTCCATTCCACTCCAATCCATTGCATTCCATTACACTCCACTCCATTCCATTCTTCTCCATTCCTTTGCATTTCACTCCATTCCACTTCTTTCCACTCCACTCCACTCCTCTGCACTCCACTCCATTCCTTTCCATTCAATTCCCCTGCACTCCAATCCACTCCACTCAAATTCACTCTACTCCACTCCATTCCATTCCATTCCGCTGTGCTCCATACCATTCCACTCCATTCCACTTCACGCTTCTCCAATCCACTCCACTCTATGCCTTACCATTCTATTTGATTCCATTCCTTTATTTTGATGGGATCTCACTCTGTCACCCAGACAGGAGTGCAGTAGCCCAATCTTAGCTCACATTTCATTTCATCAATCTGTTCCATCCCATTGCATTCCACTCCATTCCATTCCACTCCACTACACTGCACTCCATTCCATTCAATTCCACTCCATTCCACTGCACTGTACTCCACTCCACTCCATTCCATTCCATTTCATTCCACTGTACTCTCATCCACTCCACTCAACTTCACTCCACTCCACTCAACTCCGTTCCGTTCTGTTCCCTTCCTTTCCATTCCGTTCCTCTCCATTCCATTCCACTCCACTCCATTCCACTCAACTCCATTCCATTCCAGTCTACTCCGTTTCTTTCCATTCCTTTATTTCAACTGCATCTCACTCTTTCAACCAGACTGGAGTGCAGTGGCACAATCTTAGCTCACATTTCATTTCACCATTCCATTCCATTCCTTTCCACTCCATTCCTTTCCACTCCTGTCCACTCCATTGCATTCTGTTCCATTCCATTTCATTCCACTGCACTTCTGCCAACTCCACTCAACTCCACGCCACTCCTGTGCATTTCTTTCCATTCCGTTCCATTCTATTCCATTCTGTTCCATTCCATTCCATTCCACTCCTTTCTATTCCACCTCTCTCTATTCCACTCCACTCCATTTCATTCAATTCAACTCCTTTCCCCTCGACTCCACTGCATTCCACTCCTTTTCTTCCTGTTCCACTCAACTCCATTCCACTCCCCTTGATTCTATTCCATTCCATTCTATTCAACTCCAAAAGACTCCAATCCACTCCATTCCGCTCCACTCCACTTCACTCCTTTTTAATCCATTCCATTCAAATTCTCTCCATTCCTTTCCATTCCATTAACCTCCATTCCACTCCATTCCACTCTACTCCATTCCAGTCCACTCCACTCCATTCCACTCCATTCCATTCAATTACACTCCACTCCATTCCATAATAGGCAACTCTGTTCCATTCCATTTCTTTATTTCGATTGGATCTCACTTTGTCATCGGACTGAAGTGCAGTGACACAGTCTTAGCTCACTTTTCATTTCACCATTACAACCCATTCCTTTCCATTCCATTCCATTCCATTCCACTCCATTCCATTCCATTCCACTACATTCCATTCCATTCCACTGCACTCTGATCCACTCCACTCCTCTCCACTCCACTACAGTCAATTCCACTCCCTTACACTCCATTCGATTTCACTACATTCCATTCCATTCCACTCCACTGCATTCCACTCCACCCCATTCCACTCCACTCTAAACACTCCAAGCCATTCCTTTCCCTTCTACTCCTTTCTTGATATTCCATTCCAATCCATTTCACTCCACACGTTTCCATTTGAATCCAATCAACTCCACTCCCCTCCATTCCACTGCATTCCATTCCACTCCAATCCATTCCATTCCATTCTACTCCATTCCATTCCATTCCTTTATGTCGACTGAATGTCTCTGTGTCGCCCAGACAGGAGTGCCATAGCCCAATCTTAGCTCACAATCCATTAACCATTCCATTGCATTCCATTACATTCCATTCCGTTTCATTCTATTACATTCTATTGCATTCCATTCCATTTCATTGCATTCCGATCCACTGCACTGAAGTCCACTCCACTCCACTCCACTCTGTTCTATTCTGCTTCATCCCATTTCATTCCTTTCCGTTCAATTCTGATCCCCTCCACTCCATTCCATTCCACTTAAATCCACTGCACTCCTATCCACTTCAATCCGTTCCCCTCCACTCCACTCCAATCTATTCCATTCCATTCCATTCCTCTCTATTCCATTCCTTTCCATTCCATTGCATTCTATTCCATTCCATTTCATTCCATTAAATTTCATTCCATTCCATTCCAATTCATACTATTCCATTCCATTCCACTCCATTCCATTCCATTTCTTTATTTCGACGTGTTCTCACTCTGTCACACAGACAGGAGTGCAGTGGCCCAATCTTAGCTCCCATTTAATTACACATTCCATTCCATTCCATTCCATCCCATTCCATTCCATTCCATCCCATTCCATCCCATTCCATTCAATTGCATTCCCTTCCATTCCGTTGAACTCTGATGCACTCCATTCAACTCGGCTCCACTCTTCTCCATTCCGTTCCATTCCATTCCACTCCAGTTCATTCCAATCCATTCCACTCCACTCCATTGCATTCCTATCCATTCCTTTGCCTTTCACTCCATTCCACTTCATTCCACTCCACTCCAATGAACTCCATTCCATTCCATTCAATTCCCATGCACTCCAATCCACTCCACTCAAATTCACTCCACTCCACTCCATTCCATTCCTTTCCGATCCATTCTGTACCATTACACTCCATGCCATTTCACTCTTCGCCAATCAACTCCACTCCATTTCATTCCATTCTATTCCATTCCATTCCTTTATTTTGATGGGATCTCCCTCTGTCACCTAGAGAGGTGTGCAGTAGCCCAAACTTAGCTCACATTTCCTTTCACCAATCCATTCCAACCCATGGCATTCCTCTACATTCCATTCCACTCCACTCCATTCCATTCCATTCCACTCCATTCCACTCCACTCCACTGCACTCCACTCCATTCCATTCCATTTCATTCCACTGCACACCGATCCACTCCACTCAAATTCACTCCACTCCACTCAACTCCGTTCCATTCCATTCCCTTCTTTTCCATTCCATTCCTCTCCTTTCCGTTCCACTCCACCCCATTCCACTCCACTCCATTTCATTCCCTTCTACTCCATTCCTTTCCATTCCGTTATTTGAACTGGATCTCACTATTTCAACCAGACTGGAGTGCAGTGGCATAATCTTAGCTCACATTTTATTTCACCATTCCATTCCATTCCAATCCATCCCATTCCATTCCACTCCATTCCATTCAACTGCAATCCACCCCACTCCACTCCACTCCATTCCATTGCACTCCAGTCCACTCCATTGCATTCCGTTCCATTCCATTCCATTCCAGTGCACTCCTATCCACTCCACTCTACTTCACGCCACTCTACTGTGTTTCTTTTGATTCTGTTCCATTCTGTTCCATTCCATTCCACTCCTTTCCATTCCACTTCACTCCATTCCACTTCATTCCATTCCACTCCATTCCTCTGCATATCACTCTATTCCACTTAATTCCACTCCACTCCATTCCACTCAACTCCATTTCATTCCATTCAATTCCCCTGCACTCCAATCCACTCCACTCAAATTCACTCCACTCCACTCCAGTCCATTCCATTCCGTTCTGTTCTGTACCACTCCACTCTATTCCATTTCACACTTCTCCATTCTCCTTCACTCCATTCCAATCCATTCTACTCCATTCCATTCCTTTATTTCGATGGGTTCTCACTCTGATACCCAGACAGGAGTGGAGTGGCCCAGTCTTAGCTCACATTTAATTATGCATTCCATTCCATTCCAGTCCGTTCCATTCCATTTTATTCTATTGCGTTCCCTTGCATTCCATTGCACTTGGATGCCCTCCATTCAACTCCAATCCACTCTTCTCCATTCCTTTCCATTCCGTCCCATTCCATTCCACTCTAATCCATTCCAATCCATTCCAATCCACTCCATTCCCTTCCTATCCATTCCTTTGCATTTCACTCCATTCCACTTCATTCCCTTCCATTGCATTGCATTCCATTCCACTCCACTCCACTTCACTCCACTCCACTCCATTCCATTACATTCCATTTCATTCCACTGCACTCCAATCCACTCAACTCAAATTCACTCCACTCCACTCAACTCCGTTCCATTCTGTTCTCTTCCTTTCCATTCCATTGCTGTCCATTCCATTCCACCCCACTCCATTCCACTGCACTCCAATCCATTCCATTCTACTTCATTCCTTTCCATTCCTTTATTTCAACTTGATCTCACTATTTCAACCAGACTGGAGCGCAGTGGCATAATATAGCTCACATTTCATTTCACCATTCCATTCCATTCTATTCCATTCCATCCCATTCCATTCCATTCCATTCCATTCCATTCCATTCCAAACCATTCCATTCCACTCCATTCCATTCAAATCCAATCCACCCCACTCCATTCCATTCCATTCCATTTCACCCCAGTCCAATCCATTTCATTCCGTTCAATTCCATTCCATTTCACTGCACTCCTATCCACTCCACTCAACACCACGCCACTCCAGAGTGTTTCTTTCCATTCCATTCCATTCCATTCCATTCCATTCCATTCCATTCCATCTCATTCCATTCCTCTCCATTCCATTCAACTCCAATCCACCCGACTCCACTCCACTCCATTCCATTCAACTCCAATCCACCAGACTCCACTCCACTCCATTCTATTCCACTCCAATCCACTCCATTGCATTCCGTTCCATTCCATTCCATTCCAGTGAACTGCTATCCACTCCACTCAACTCCATGATACTCCGCTGCATTTCTTTCGATTCTGCTCAATTCCATTCCACTCCTTTCCATTCCACTTCCCTCCATTCCACTCCTTTCCATTCCATTTCACTCCATTCCACTCCTTTCCACTCAACTGCAGTGCATTCCACTCCATTCCATTCCATTCTACTCCACTCCACTCCACTCCACTCCTTTCTACTCCCGTTGATTCTATTCCACTCCATTCCATTCAACTCCAAACGACTCCACTCCACTCCATTCCGTTCCACTACACTTCACTCCATTCCAATTCATTCCATTCAATTACAATCCATTCCATTCCATTCCGTTAAAATCCATTCCACTCCATTCCACGCCATTCCATTCCATTCCACTCCACTCCATTCCATAACAGGCAACTCTGTTCCATTCCATTTCTTTATTTCGACTGGATCCCACTTTGTCATCAGACTGAAGTGCAGTGGCACAATCTTAGCTCTTATTTCATTTCACCATTACGTCCCATTCCATTCCATTCCATTCCACTACGTTCCATTCCATTCCACTGCACTCTGATCCACTCCACTCAACTCCGCTCCACTCCAGTCCATTCCATTCCATTCCACTCCATTCGATTCCAATACATCCCATTCCATTCCACTCCACTGCATTCCACTCCTCCCCATTCCACTCCACTCTACACACTCCACGTCATTCCTTTCCATTCCACTCCTTTCCATGATATTCCATTCCAATCCCTTCCACTCCATTTCAGTCCTCTCGATGCTACTCGAATCCAATCAACTTCACTCCTCTCCATTCCACTGCATTCCATTCCACTTTCATCCATTACATTCCATTCTACTCTATTCCATTCCATTTATTTATGTCGACTGAATCTCTCTTTGTCAACCAGACAGGTTTGCCGTAGCCTAATCTTTGCTCACATTTAATTAACCATTCCATTGCATTCCATTACATTCCATTCCTTTTCATTCCATTACATTCGAATGCATTTCATTCCATTCCATTGCATTCCAATCCACTGCACTGAACTCCACTCCACTCCATTTTATCCTGCTCCATCCCATTCCATTCCATTCTGTTCAATTCCACTCTATTCCGCTCCTTTCCATTCCACTACTTCCCACTCCACCCCTCCCCACTTCACTCCATTCCACTCGACTTTACTCCATTCTATTCCATTCCATTCCATTCCGTTCTGTTCTCTTCCATTCCGTTCCGTTTCATTCCATTCCATTCCATTCCATTCCTTTCCATTAAGTTCCTTTCCATTCCATTGCACTCTGGTGCACTCCATTCAACTCCACTCCTCTCTTCTCCATTCTTTTCCATTCCATTCCATTCCATTCCAATCCATTCCAATCCATTCCACTCGACTCCATTCCATTCCTCTCCATTCCTTTGCATTTCACTCCATTTCACTTCTTTCCCCTCCACTCCACTCCACTCCATTCCATTCCATTCCTCTCCACTCCATTCCATTCCATTCCATTCCATTCCATGCCATTTCACTCCATTCCATTCCATTCCATTCCATTCCATGCCATTCCACTCCATTCCATTCCATTCCATTCCATTACATTCCATTCCATTACATTCCACTCACCTCCATTCTATTCCACTCCCTTCCATTCAACTCTAATCCACTCCACTCCACTCCATTCCTTTCCACTCTACTCCTTTCCATTCCAATACATTACATTCAATTACTCTCCATTCCATTCCATTCCATTCCACTCCAATCCACTCCATTCCACTATATTCCTTTCCACTCCACTCCACTCCATTCCATAACATGCAACTCCGTTCCATTCCATTCCCTTATTTTTACTGTATCTCATTTGGTCATCAGACTGAAGTTCATTGGCACAATCTTAGCTCACATTTTATTTCACCATTCCATTTCTTTCCATTCCATTCCATTCCATTCCATTCCATTCCTTTCCGTTCCGTTCCGTTCCATTCCGTTCCGTTCCGTTCCGTTCCATTGCATTCCATTCCATTCCTTTCCATTCCACTACATTGCTTTCCATTCCAATGCACTCTGATCCACTCCTCTCAAGTCCGCTCCACTCCAGTCCATTCCATTCCTTTCCACTCCATTCGATTCCACTACATTGCATTCCATTCTTCTCCTTTCCACTCCACTGCATTCTACTCCACTGCGTTCCACTCCACTCTACTGAACTCCAAGCCATTCCTTTCCATTCCACTCCTTTCCACGATGTTCCATTCCACTCCATTCCACTCCACTCGATTCCACTCAAATCCAAACAACTCCACTCCTCTCCATTCCACTGCAATTCATTACATTCCATTCTTTATTTCGACTGAATCTCACTGTGTCTCCCCGACTGTAGTGCCATAGCCCAATCTTAGCTCACATTTCATTAACCATTCCATTGCATTCCATTCCATTCCATTCAATTTCATTCAATTCCTTTCCATTGCATTTCATTCCATTCCATTGCACTCTCTTTCACTGCCCTGAACTACACTGCACTCCGTTTTATTCTTTTCCATCCCATTCTATTCCATTCCATTAAATACTGCTCTACTCCATTCCACTCCATTCCACTTCATCCCACTCCAATCCACTCCACTTCACTCCATTCCCCTCAACTCCACTCCATTCTATTCCATTCCATTCCATTCCATTCTATTCCATTCCATTCCATTCCATTCCATTCCATTCCATTCCATTCCATGCTATTGTGTTCCCTTCCATTCCATTGCATTCCGATCCACTCCATTCAAATCCACTCCACTCTTCTCCATTCCGGTCCATTCCGTTCCATTCCATTCTCTTCTATTCCATTCCACTCCAATCTATTCTATTCCATTCCTCTACACACCATTCCATTCCACTCTATTCCTCTATATTTCACTTCATTCCACCCCACTCCACACCACTACACTCCATTCCATTGCATTCAATTCCCCTTCAATCCAATCTACTCCACTCAACTTCACTCCACTCCACTCCATTGCATTGCGTTCCGTTTCTTACCATTCCACTCTATTCCATTTCACCCTTCTCCATTCTACTCCACTCCATTCCAATCCATTCTTCTCCGTTCCATTCCTTTATTTTGACGGGATCTCACTCTGTCACCCAGACAGGAGTGCATTGGCCCAATCTTAGCTCACATTTCATTTCACCAATCCATTATTTCCCATTGAATACCACTCCATTCCATTGCACTCCACTCTATTCCATTCCACTGCACTCCACGTCACTCCACTCCGTTGCATTCCATTCCACTCCACTCCACTGCACTCCACTCTGCTCCATTCCATTCCACTCCACTCCACTGCACTCCACTCCGCTCCATTCCATTCCATTCCATTCCACTACTCTCTGATCCACCGCACTCAACTTTACTTCTCTCCACTCCACTGTGTTCCATTCCATTCCCTTCCTTTCCATTCCATTCCTCTCCATTCCATTCCACTCCACTCCTTTCTACTCCACTCCATTGCATTTCACTCTACTGCATTCCATTCCACTCCTTTATTTCTACTGGACCTCACTCTTTCAACCAGACTGCAGTGCAGTGGCACAATCTTTGCTCACATTTCATTTCACCGTTCCATTCCATTCCTTTCCATTCCATTCTATTCCATTCCATTCCATTCCATTCCCCTCGACTCCATTCCACTCTACTCCACTCCATTACACTCCATTCCGTTCCACTCCAGTCCACTCCAGTTCATTCCGTTCCATTCCATTCCGTTCCACTGCATTCTGGTCCACTCCACTCAACTCCATGACACTCCATTCCGTTTCTTTCCATTCCTTTGCATTGCATTCCTTTCCGTTCCATTCCATTCCACTTCACTCAATTCCACTCCACTCCATTTCACTGCGTTCCACTCCTTTCCACTCCATTGCACTTCATCCCACCCCGTTCCATTTCATTCCACTCCACTGCACTCCATTAGATTCCCCTCCATTCTATTCCACTCCATTCCATCACCTCCTATCCACTCCATTTCACTCCACTCCATTCCGTTCCACTCCATTCCATTCCAACTCATTCCATCCAATTACTCTCCTTTCCATTCCATTCCATTGCACTACATTCCACTCCATTCCACGCCACTCCATTTCTCTTCATTTCACTCCATTCCACTTCACTCCACTCCATTCCACTCAATTACATTCCATTCCACTCCACTCCACCCCTTTCGATATCATGCAACTCCGTTTCATTATATTCCTTCATTTCGACTGGATCTCACTTTGTCACCAGACTGAAGTGCAGTGTCAGAATCTTAGCTCACATTTCTATTCACCATTCCATTCTATTCCAGTCCATTTCAGTGCATTCCATTCTACAATATTCCATTCAATTCCACTGCACTTCTATCCACTCCACTCAACTGTGCTCCATTCCATTCCATTCCATTCCACTCCATTCGATTCCACTATATTCTCTTCCATTCCTTTCCATTTCACTACACTGTATTCCCCTCCACTCCACTGCACTCCATGCCATTCCTTTCCATTCCACTCCTTTTCATGATTTTCCATTCCACTCCATTCCACTCCATTCCTCTCCTCTCGATTCCACTCGAATCCAGTCAACTCCACTCCTCTCAACTCCACTGCTTTCCATTCCACTCCAATCCATTACATTCCACTATACTGTATTACATTCTATTACTTTATATCGAGTGATTCTCACTCTGTCACCCATACTGGAGTGCTGTGTCCAATCTTAGCTCCCATTTCATTTACCATTCAATTGCATTGCATTCCATTCCATTCCATTTCATTCCATTCTACTGCATTCCATTCCATTCCACTGCATTCCTATCCACTCCACTGAATTCGACTCCACTCCACTCCAGTCCATTGCACTCCATTCTATTCTGTTCCATTCTATTCCATTCCGTTATGTTCCATTCTACTCCACTCCATTCCATTCCATTCCCATCTATTCCATTCCATTCCATTCCATTCCAATGCACACCATTACATTCCATTCTACTCCATTCCATTCCAGTCTTTTATTTCGACGGGCCCAATCTTAGCTCTCATTTCATTAACCATTCCATTCCATTCCATTCCTTTCCTTTGCGTTCCTTTCCATTCCATTCTTTTGCATTATCTTCCATTCCACATCACTCCTATCTACTCCATTCAACTCCACTCCTCTCTTCTCCACTCTGTTCCATTCCTTTCCACTTCATTCCATTCCATTCCATTCCATTCTACTTCATTCCATTCCATTTCCTTCCACTCCATTCCATTCCACTCCATTCCACTCAATTTCACCGCATTCCACTTCATTCCATTCCACTCCCCTCCACTCCATTCCATTCCCCAGCACTCCAATCCACTGCACTCAACTTCATTCCACTCCACGCCACTCCATTCCACTCCATTCTATTCTACTCCATTCCATTCCACTTCATTTCACTCCACTCCAATCCATTCCACTCCACTCTACTCCGCCTCATTAGATTCTATTCCACTCCACTCCACTCCATTCCATTCCATTCCACTCCATTGCATTCCACTCTACTTCATTCCACTCTGCTCCTTTCCATTACATTCTGTTCCATTCTGTTCCATTCCTTAATTTTGACTGGATCTCACACTGCCACCCAGACTGGAGTGCTGCAGCACAAGCTCAGTTCAAATTTCATTTCACCATTCCATTGAATTCCAATCCATTCCACTCCATTCCACTCCACTCCACTCCACTGAATTTCATTCCACTCCACTCCATTCCATTCCATTCCATTTTACTCCACTCCAATCGAATCCACTGAACTCCACTCCACTCCATGCCACTCCACTCCCTTCCTTTCCCTTCTGTTCCACTCCATTCCATTCTACACCATTGCATTCCATTCCTTTATTTTCACTGGATCTCACTCTGTCACTCAGAATGAATTGCAGTGGCCCTATTTTAGCTCACATTTCATTCACCATCAATTCCATTCCTTTCCATACAATTCCTGTGAATTCCATCCCATTCCACTGCATTCTGATACACTCCAATCACCTCCACTCCACTCCTCTCTGTTCCGTTCCTTTCTGCTCCATTCAATTCCATTCTTTTCCATTCCATTCCATTCCACTCCAATCCATTCCATTCCACTCCACTGCACTACAGTCCACTCCAGTCCACTCCACTGCACTCCATTCCATTCCATTCAACTACACTCTGATTCACTCTCCTCAACTTTACTCCACTACTCTCCACTCCACCCAAATCCACTCCATTCCCTACACTCCACTAAAGTCTACTTCATTCAACCGCAGTCCACTCCATCCCATTCCTTTCCATTCGATTCTATTCCATTCCACTCCCCTGCAGTCCTCTCCACTCAATTCCCTTCCATTTCACTACAGTCCCCTCCTTTCCATTCCACTGCACTCGAATCCCCTCCTCTCAACTCTTCTCCACTCCACTTTGCTCTACTCACTTCCGTTACTTTCAATTCCATTACATTCCATTCTTTCCATTACACCACAGTCCATTCCACTACACTTCATTCCATTCCATTCCATTCCATTCCACTGCACTCCGATCCACTCCATTCAACTCCATGACACTCCATTCCACTTCAATCCATTACGCTCTGTTCCATACTATTCCATTTCATACCATTCCATTCCACTGCACTCCATTCTAGTCCACTCAACTCCATTCCAATCCATTCCACTCCATTCCACTCCACTCCACTCCACTGAATTTCATTCCACTCCACTCCATTCCATTCCATTCCATTTTACTGCACTCCAATCGAATCCACTGAACTCCACTCCACTCCATGCCACTCCACTCCCTTCCTTTCCCTTCTGTTCCACTCCATTCCATTCTACACCATTGCATTCCATTCCTTTATTTTCACTGGATCTCACTCTGTCACTCAGAATGAATTGCAGTGGCCCTATTTTAGCTCACATTTCATTCACCATCAATTCCATTCCTTTCCATACAATTCCTGTGAATTCCATCCCATTCCACTGCATTCTGATACACTCCAATCACCTCAACTCCACTCCTCTCTGTTCCATTCCTTTCTGCTCCATTCAATTCCATTCTTTTCCATTCCATTCCATTCCACTCCAATCCATTCCATTCCACTCCACTGCACTACAGTCCACTCCAGTCCACTCCACTGCACTCCATTCCATTCCATTCAACTACACTCTGATTCACTCTCCTCAACTTTACTCCACTACTCTCCACTCCACCCAAATCCACTCCATTCCCTACACTCCACTAAAGTCTACTTCATTCAACCGCAGTCCACTCCATCCCATTCCTTTCCATTCGATTCTATTCCATTCCACTCCCCTGCAGTCCTCTCCACTCAATTCCCTTCCATTTCACTACAGTCCCCTCCTTTCCATTCCACTGCACTCGAATCCCCTCCTCTCAACTCTTCTCCACTCCACTTTGCTCTACTCACTTCCGTTACTTTCAATTCCATTACATTCCATTCTTTCCATTACACCACAGTCCATTCCACTACACTTCATTCCATTCCATTCCATTCCATTCCACTGCACTCCGATCCACTCCATTCAACTCCATGACACTCCATTCCACTTCAATCCATTACGCTCTGTTCCATACTATTCCATTTCATACCATTCCATTCCACTGCACTCCATTCTAGTCCACTCAACTCCATTCCAATCCATTCCACGCAATTCCACTCCATTACTTTCCATTCCATTCTGCACCATTCCACTCCATTCCATTCCACTCCATTCCATTCCACTCTATTCCAATCCATTCCACTCCCATCCATTCCACTCCACTCCACTCCATTCCACTCGAATCCACTCCGTTGCATTCCATTCCTTTCCATTTGATTCCACTGCACTCCGATCCACTCCACTCAACTGCACTCCATTCTACTCCACTCCACTCTGTTCCATTTGATTCCATTCAATTCAGTTCCATTCCATTCCATTCCATTTAACTTGAATCCATTCCATTCCGATCCATTCCATTCCACTCCACTCCACTGTACTCCACTGCATGCCATTCCATTACATTCAATTCCTTTCCAATGCATTCTGAGCCACTCCACTCCACTCCATTCCATTCCTTTCCCATCCGTTCCGTTCCTTTCCATTCCTTTCCACTGCATTCCATTCCACTCCACTCCATTCCACTCCATTCCATTTCACTACATTCCACACCATTCCACTCCACTCCATAGGACTCCACTCCTTCTTTTCCATTCCAATCCACTCCATTCCATTCCATTCCAATCCAATCCACTCCATTCCACTCCAGTCCATTCCAATCCACTCCGTTCCTCTCCAATCCACTCTAATCCATTTCATTCCCTTCCATTCTACTCCATTCCATGCCATTCCATTACACTGTACTCAACTCCACTCCATTCCACTCCACTTCTTTCCACTCCACTCTACTCCCTTAGAATCCATCCAATTCCACTCCACTCCACTCCATTCCATTCCATTCTAATTCATTCCATTCAATTGCTTTATTTCAACTGTTTCTCACTCTGTCAAAAGACTGGAGTGCTGTGGCACCATCTTAGCTCAGATTTCATTTCACCATTCCATTCCATTCCATTCCATTCCATTCCATTCCATTCCATTCCATTCTATTCCTTTCCATTCAATTCAGTTCCATTGCATTCCACACAACTCCACTCAAGTCCTCCCTACTCCACTCCACTTCATCCCACTCCACTCCACTCCTTTCCATTCCACACTACTGCATTCCATTCCATTTCACTCCATTCTAATCCATTCCATTCCATTCCACTGCACTCCAATCCACGCCACTGAAATCCAAACCACTCCACTCCACTACATTCTATTCTATTCCTTTCCGTTATGTTCACTTCCACTCCATTCCTTTCCACATCATTGCATTCCACTCCATTTCACGCCATTCTACTCCATTCCACTCCACTCCACTCCATTCGAACCCACTCCATTGCACTCAAATCCATTCCATTCAATTCCACTCCTTTCCATTCCTATCCATTCCACTCCATTACACTCCACTCCATTACATTAAAATACATTCCACTCCATTCCATTACAATACATTCCACTCCATTCCTTTAAAATCCACTCCATTTCATTCCATTCCACTCCATTCCACTTTATTGCACTCCACTCCATACCACTCCACTCCATTCCTCTTAACTCCACTCCGTTCCTCTCCACTCCACTCCACACCACTCCGTTCCAGTCCACTCCACTCCATTTCATTCCATTCTATTCCATTCCATTGAATTCCGTTATTTCGACAGGATCTCACTCTCTCACCCATACTGGAGTGCCGTAACACAATGTTAGCTCATATTTCATTTCACTATTTCATTCCTTTCCATTCCTTTGGATTTCATTCCATTCCATTCTATTCCACTTCACTCCACTTCACTCCAATCCATTCCTTTCCATTCCATGCCATTCCATTCCATTCCATTTCATTTCACTGCACTCCAATCCATTCTACTCAACTCCAGTACACTCCACCACACTCCACTCTGTTCCATTCTGTTGTGTTCTGATATGATCCCTTCTATTCCTATCCATTCCATTCCACTCCACTCCATTCAACTGCAATCCAATCCACTCAACTCCACTATATTCCACTCCACTCCATTCTACTCCACTCCATTCCACTTCACTCCACTCTATTCCACTCCATTCCATTCCATTCCATACTATGCGATTCCATTCCATTCCTTTATTTCTACTGGATATCTCTCTGTCAACCATATTGGAGTACATTGGCACAATCTTAGCTAACAATTTATTCCACCATTCCATTTCACTTCATTCCATTCCATTTCATTCCACTCCACTGCACTCGCCTCCACTCTACTCCACCACCTGTTACATTCCATCCCACTCCATTCCATTCAATTCCATTCCATTTCATGTCATTCCATATCATTCCATTCCATTCCACTGCACTCCAATCCACTCCACTCAACTCCACTCCACTCCCTTCCATTCCACTCCACTCCGTTCTATTCCTTTGCTTTCCATTGCATTCCATTCCATTCCATTCCGTTCCGTTCCTTTCCCTTCCCTTCCATTCCATTCCATTCAACTCCACTGAATTCAATTCCACTCCATTCCACTTCAGTCCATTCCACTCGTCTCCATTCCCTTCC
Source organism: Pan paniscus (assembly GCF_029289425.2). NCBI lineage: Eukaryota > Metazoa > Chordata > Mammalia > Primates > Hominidae > Pan > Pan paniscus. The sequence continues at coordinate 22,466,070 of NC_073273.2, read as the reverse complement.
ACTCCATTCCTTTCCATTGCACTCTAATCCACTCCATTCCACTCCATTCCATACCACCCCACTGCATTCAATTCCATTCAACTCCATTCCATTATATTCCACCCCATTCCATTCCATTCCTCTCCATTCCACATCAATCCACTCCACTCAACCCCAATCCAATCCACTCAACTCCTCTCCATTCCACTCGACTCCACTCCACTCCTCTTTGTTCCATTCCACTCCACTCCATTCCATTCCATCCCATCCCATTCCAAACTACTCCACTCAATTCCACTCCACCATACTCCATTCCGTACCACCTCATTCCACTCCATTCCTTTCCATTCCATCCCATTCCATTTCATTCCACTGAAATCCATTCCACTCCAATCCACTCTCCTCAAATCCACTCCAGTCCAATCCACTCCACTCTATTCCATTACATTACATTCCTTTTCATTCCTTTCCATTCAATCCCATTCCATTCCATTCAACTCCACTCCATTCCATACCACTACATTAAACTCCATTCCACTCCACTCAACTCTACTCCACTCCACTCCATTGCATTCCATTCCATTCCACGGAACTCCGGTGTAATCAACTCAAATCCACTCCACTCCACTATGTTCCATTGTGCTCCTTTCCGTTCCATTCTGTTCCATTCCATTCCAGTCCAGTCCATTCCATTCCACTCCTCTCCATTCCACTGAACTCCACCCCACCCCTTTCCACGCCATTCCATTTCACTCCAAACCTTTTCATTTCATTCTATATCATTCCATTCCATTCCACTGCAATCCGATCCACTCAACTCAACTACACGTTATTCCAATCCACTCTACTCCATTCCATTCTACTCCATTCCATTCAACTATACTGCACTCCATTCCATTTCATGGCTTTCCTTTCCCTTCCATTTCACTGCACTCCGTCCACTCCACTAAATTCCACTCCACTCCACTCCTTTCCGTTCCATTCCATTCTGCACCTTTCCATTAAATTCCTTTCTGTTCCATTCCATTCCTTTTCACTTCACTCAATTCCATTCCACTCCATTGCATTCCATTCCACTCCACTCCACTCTGATCCACTCCGTTCCATTCGGTTCCATTCCGTTCCATTCCACTCCACTCGATTCCACTCCACTCAATTCGACTCCACTCCACCACACCCCTCTCCACTCCATTCCATTTCACTCCAATCCTTTTCACTTCATTCCATATCATTAAAATCCATTCCATTGCAATCCACTCCACTCCACTAAACTCAATTCTACTCCGCTCCTCTCTACTCTGTTCCACTATACTCCATTCCGTTCCACTACACTACATTCCATTCCATTTCCTGGCTTTCCATCCCCTTCCATTTCACTGCACTCTGTCCATTCCACTCAATTCCACTCCACTCTAATCCATTCCTTTCCGTTCCATTACAGTATTCTCCTTTCCATTAAATTCCATTCTGTTCCATTCAATTCCACTTCACTCCACTCAATTCCATTCCACTCCGTTCTATTCCATTCCACTCCACTCCATTCCATTTCATTCCATTCCCTGCCATTCCATTCCATTCCACTGCATTCCATTCCATTGCTCTCCATTCCACTGCACTCCTTCTCGTGTCATTAAATTACTCTCCACTCCATTCCACTCCACTCCTCTCCTCTCCACTCCATTGCATTCCACTCCATTCCATTCCATTCTATTTCACTCACTTCCATTCTGTTCCACTCCAGTCCACTACATTCCACTCCACTCCACTCCACTGTACTCCACTCCATTCCATTCCACTCCATTCCACTACAATCTGTTCCACTCTACTCCATTCCACTCCAATGCTCTTCATTCCAATCCATTCCTTTCCATTCCACCCCATTACATTCCATTCAAGTCCACTTCATTCCACTCCTTTCCATTCCACTCAAATCCACTCCACTGCATTCCACTCCACTCCAGTCCATTCCACTCCATTCCCCTACATACCGTTCCACTCCTCTCCATTCCATTCTATTCTACGGCATTTCATTCCATTCCTTTATTTTAACTGGGTGTCACTCTCTCACCCAGACTGGAGTTCAGTCGCAAATTTTAGCTCACATTTCATTTCACCATTCCATTCCATTCCATGTCATTCCATTCCATTCCATTCCGTTCCATTTCATCCTACTTCATTCCACTGCACTTTTATCCTCTACACTCAACTCCAGTCCAATCCACTCGTTTCAAATCCATTCTGTGTCATTCCATTCTGTTCTGTTTCATTCCACTCCATTCCATTCCACTCCACTCCATTCAACCCCACTCCCCTCGATTCCACTCCTATCCACTCCACTCCACTATACTCCACTGCACTCTGTTCCATTCCACTGCATTCCATTCCATTCCTTTATTTCGACTGAATCTTTCACCGTAACTCTGACTAGAGTGTAGTGGCAGAATCTTAGCTCATATTTCATTTCTTCTTTCCATTGCATTACATTTCATTGCATTCCATTCCATTTCACTCCATTCCACTGTGGTCCAATCCATTCCACTCAATTCCACTCCACTCCACTCAACTCCATTCCAATCCACTCCACTCCATTCCATTACACTCCTTTCCATTCCTTTCCATTCCATTCCACTCCATTCCACTCCTTCCATTCCACTCCAATCCAATCCACTCCACTCCATTCCACTCCACTGCACTCCTTTCCATTTTGTTCCATTCCATTCCATTTGACTGCAGTCCGATCCACTCCCATTTATTCCACACCACTCCAGGCCACTCCACTCCATTCCATTCCATACGGTTCCATTCCATACTGTTCCATTCTGTTTCGTTCCATTCCACTCCATTCCATTCCACTTCATTCCATTCTACTCCAGTCTCTTTTACTCCATCCCACTCCATTCCACTCCATTCCACTCTACTCCATTCCACCACAATCCACTCCACTCCAATCTGTTCTGATCCCCTCTATTCCATTCTGTTCCATTCCATTTCATTCCGTTTGATTCCATTCCATTCCACTCCACTCCGTTCAATTCCTTTCCATTCCATTCCACGCCACTCCATTCAATTCCACTCCATTACACGCCACTCCACTCCACTCCACTCCACTCCATTCCATTCCATTCCTTTCTATTCCATTCCACTCCATTCCATTCCCCTCCATTCTATTCAACTCCACTCCATTTCACTCCACTCTCATTCACTCCCCTCAACTCCACAGCATTCCATTCCAGTGTATTTTATTCCACTCCATTCCACTCAATTTCATTCCATTATATTCCACTCCACTCTATTCCACTCCAATCCATTTCATCCATTACATTCCATTCTACACCATTCCACTCCACTCCTCTCCATTCCATTAAATTCCTCTCCATTCCATTATGTTCCATTCCATTCCACTCCGCTCCACTCCACTGCATTCCAGTCCACTGCATTCAGCTCCACTCCACTTGATTCCACTGCATTCCTCTCTACTCCACTCCTCTCCCTTCCCTTCCATTCCATTCCATTCCACTGCAATCTGACACACTCCACATGACTCCGCACCACCTAACGCCACTGCACACCATTCCATTCCATGCGGTTCCATTCCATTCCATTCCATTTCACTCCATTCAATTCCACTCCCCTCCATTCCACTCCACTCCATTTCACTCCATTCCCTACAATTCCACTCCTCTCCACTCCACTCCATTCCATCAGTTCCATTCCCTTCCATTCCTTTATTTCGACTGAAATCACTCTGTTACCCAGACTGGAGTGCAACGGCACAATCTTAGCTCACATTTCATTTCACCTTTCCTTTCTATTCCTTTCCGTTCCATTCCATTCCATTCCATTGCATTCTGTTCCACTGCACTTCGATTCACTCCACTCAACTCCACTCCACTTCCTTCCCTTCCTGTCCTTTCCTTTTTGTTCCATTCCATTCCATTGCATTCCACTCAATTCTATTCCAATCCACTGCATTTCTCTCCATTCCCCACCATTCCACTCCATTGCACTACATTTCTCTCTACTCGAATTTATTTCATTCCACTCCATTCCACTCCATTCCACCCAATTCCGTTTCTGTCCATCCCACTCCATTCCACTCCATTCCACTCCAATCCATTCCACACCACTCCAGTCTGTTTTATAAGTTCCAATCCATTGTGTTCCATTCCATTTCGTTCGATTCGATCCCATTCCACTCCACTCAATTCCATTCCACTGCATTCCATCCACTGCACTCCTTTCCATTCCATTACACTCCACTCCATTCCATTCCATTCCACTGCACTCCAATCCATTCCACTTTACTCCTCACGACTCAATGCAACTCCACTCCATTCCTTTCCTTGCCTTTCCTTTCCATACCCTTCCATTCCTTTCCATTCCACTCCTTTCCATTCCACTTCACTCCATTGCACTCCACTCCTGTTAAATCCACACCAATCCACTCCACTCTACTCCACTCCACTCGATGCCACTCCACTAAATTCCATTCCACTCCATTCCATTCCATTCCAATTTATTCAATTCCATTCGTTTCCACTCTATTCCACTCCATCCCACTCCACTCTATTCCACTCCACTTCATTCCACTCTTCTCCACTCCACTCCACTCCATTCCATTCCATTCCACTCCACTCCATTCCATTCCATTCCACTCCATTCCACTCCAGTCAAATCCACTCCACTTCATATCACTCTTCTTCAATCCTTTCCATTCCACTCCACTCCATTCCGTTCCATTCCACTCCACTCCATTGCATTCCACTCCACTCCTTCTCATTGCACTACATCTCACTCCATTGCACTACTTCCCAATCCAGTCCACTCCATTCCACTGAAATCCCCTCTATTCAATTCCACTCCAATCCACACCATTCCATTCCATTTCATTCCATTTCATTCCATTCCATTCCATTAAACTCCACTCCACTCCACTCCGCTGCATTCCACTGCACTCAAATCCATTACATTCTATTTTCTTCCACTCCAGTCCAATACATTCATTTCCACTCCATTCCATTCCACTGTGCTGCATTCCTTTCCACTCCACTCCACTCCAGTCCATTCCATTACATTTCTTTCCATTCCATTCCGTTGCATTCCATTCCACTCCACTCCATTCCAGTCCCATCGATTCCACTCTACTCCCCTTGATTCCACTCCACTCTGCTGCACTCCACTCCATTTTATTCCATTTCTTTCCATTCCACTGCACTCTGATCCAATCCACTTAACTCCACTCCAATCCACTCCACTCAAATCCATTCCATTCCACTCCATTCCATTCCATTCCATTCCATTCCATTCCTCTGTTCTCCAATCCACCCCAGGTGACTCCACAGCGTTCCACGTCACTCCACTCCATTCCAATCCGTTATGTTCCATTCCAATCCAAACCATTCCGATCCGTTCAATTCCATTCCACTCCATTCCATTGCTCTCCACTCCATTCCACTCCCCTCTACTTATCTGCATTACACTCCATTCCACTCCACTCCATTTAACTCCTTCCCACTCCATACCACTGCAGTCCATACCAAGGCACTCCAGTCCATTTCATTCCACTCCATTCATTTCCATTCCTTCCATTCAATTCCTTTCCATTCCATTCTATTCCACTCCATTCCACTCCAATCCAATCCACACCACTGCATTCCTCTCCTCTCCCCTCCAGTTCACTCCATTCCATTCTATTGCTGTCAATTCCATTCCATTCCATTCCACTCTATTCCACTCCATTCCACTCCAATCCAATACAATCCACTCCATTCCACTCCTCTCCTATCCAGTGTACTCCATTCCGTTCCATTCCTGTCCAATCCATTCCATTCCATTCCTCTCTATTCCACTCCATTCCACTCCACTCCTTTCCACTCCACTGCTTTCCATTCCAATCCATTCCTTTCCATTCCACTCTGTTCCTATCCACTCCATTCCACACCATTCCACTACACGGCATTTCATTCCACTCTGATCCACTCCCCTCAACCCCACAGCACTCCACTCCTTCTGCTCCATTCCATTCCATGCTACTCCATTCCATTCCATTCCTTTAAACTGGATCTCACTATGTCACTCACAGTGGAGTGCATTGGCACAATCTTAGCTCACATTTCATTTCTCCATTCCATTTCATTCCATTCCATTCCATTGCATTCCATTCCATTCCATTCCATTCCATTATTCCACTGCACTCCAATCTTCTACACTCAACTCACCTCCACTCCACTCCACTCAGTTCCATTCCCTTCCGTCCATTTCATTCTGTTCTGTTCCATTGCACTCCATTGCATTTCACTCCACTCTATTTCACTCCATTCCCGTTGATTCCACTCCTCTCCACTCAACTCCATTCCCTTCAGCTGCATTCCATTCCTTTCCTGTATTTAGTCTGAATCTCTCTCTGTCAAGCAGACTGGAGTCCAGTGGCAACAGCTTAGCTCACATTTCCTTTAACCTTTTCATTCCCTTCAATTCAATTCCAATCCATCCCATTCCATTCCAATCCATTTCATTCCATTCCATTCCATACCATTCCATGTCTTTCTATTCCACTGCAATCCAATCGACTCCACTCAACTCCACTCCACTCCATTCCACTCAACTCAGTTCCATTCCACTCCTTTCCACTCCGTTCCATTGAATTCCATTCCATTCCATTCCATTCCATTCCATTCCATTCCATTCCATTCCATTCCATTCTATTCCATTCCTCTGCACTCCATTCCACTCCACTCCACTCCACTCCACTCCACTCCCTTCCATTCCGCTACATTCCGTTTGGTTCTGTTCCGTTCCATTCTACTCCATTGCACTGCACTTCACCTTATTCCAATCTACTGCATTTCACCCAAGTCCACTCCATTCCACTTCACTCTACTGCACTTCACACGACTCCAATCCACTCCATTGAATTCCACTCCATTCTGCTACATTCCACTCAATTCCATTCCACTCCATTCCACGCTATTGCACTCCATTCCACACCACTCCATTCCAATCCTATGCACTCCACTCCAGTTCTTTCCAATCCGTTCCAATCCATTCTGTTCCATTCTATTCCATTGCTTTTTATTCCATTCCACTCCACTCCATTTCAATCCACTCTGATCCACTCCCCTCAACTCTACAGCATTCCAATCCGTTTCACTCCATTCCACTATACTCCGTTTCACTCCATTGCACTCCATTCTACTCCATTCCCCTTAACTCCACTCCACTCCACTCCACTCCACTCCATTTCATTAATCTCCTCTCCATTCCATTCAACTCCTTTCCATTCCGTTCCATTTAATTCCACTGCACTCCACTCCATTCCATTCCACTGCATTCCACTCCTCTCCACTTCATTCCACTACACTCCACTCTACCCCACTCCATTCCACTCCACTCTTCCATTCCATTCCATTCCATTCCATTCCATTCCATTCCATTCCACTGCACTGCAGACCACCCCACTTGAATCTTCAACACTCCACGCCACCCCACTTCGTTCCATTCCATGCCATTCCATTACTTATTGTTCCGTTCCTTTCCGTTCCATTCCACTCCATTCCAATCCACTCCACTCCTTTCTAATCCACTCCTTTTAACTCTATTCCATTCGATTCCAATCCATTCAACTCCACTCCATTCCACCGCACTCCATTCCACTCCACTCGATTCCACTCCAGTCTGTTCTGATCCATTCCATTCCATTCTTTTACATTTCACTCCGTTTGATTCCATTTTTTTCCTCTCCTCTCCATTCCATTTCAATCCATTCCTCTCCACTCCACTCCTTTCCATTCCAGTCGTTTCTATTCCGTTCCATTACTCTCAACTAAATTCCACTACACTCTATTTCACTCCAATATGATCCACTCCCATCATCTCCACAACATTCCATTCATTTCCATTCCATTCCACTTAATTCCTCTCCATTTCATTCCATTATATTCGACGCCACTCCATTCCACTCTGCTCCATTTCACTCCATTGCACTCCATTCTACTCCATTCCACTTCACTCCACTCCATTGCTCTCCATTCCATTATACTCCATTCCATTCCATTCCATTCCATTCCATTCCATTCCACTCCACTCCATTCCATTCCAATCCACTCCAATCCACTCCATTCCCTGCATTCCACTCCACTCCACTCCATTCCACTCCATTTCCCTCCACTCCACTCTGCTCCACTCCACTCCACTCCTTTCCATTCCATTCCATTCCGTTCCATTCTATTCCAGTCCACTGCACTCCGATCCACAACACTTGACTCCACAATTCTCCATGCCACTCCAATCTATTCCATTACCTGCCGCTCCATTCTTTTCCATTCCATTCCACTCCAATCCACTTTATTCCACTCCTCTCCATTTCACTCCATTCCCCTCGATTCCACTCCTCTCAACTCCACTCCACTCCACTATACTCCACTCCACTCCATTCCATTCAGTTCCACTCTATTCCATTCCTTTATTTCGAGAGAATCTCACTCTGTCACCCAGACTGGAGTGCAGTGGCACAATCTTAGCTAACATTTCATTTCACCTTTCCAATCCATTTCATTCCATTTCATTGCTTTTGTTTCCATTCCATTCCATTCCATTCCATTCCATTCCATTCCATTGCACTCCGATCCACTCCAGTTGAGTTCTCACCACTCCACGCCACTCCACTTCCTTCCATTCCATGCTCTTCTATTCCATACTTTTCCATTTCTCTCCATTGCATTGCACTCCATTCCATTCCACTCCACTCCATTCTACTCCACTCTGTTAAACTCCATTCCACTCCATTCAACTTCAGTCCATTCCACTACACTCCACTCCACTCCAGTCTGTTCGGAGCTGTTCCATTCCATTATTTTCCGTTACATGCCATACCGTTTGAATCCATTCCATTCTCTTCCACTTCATTCTATTCCACTCCTTTCCACTCCCCTCCACTCCACTTTATTCCATTCCGTTCCATTCCAGTCCATTCCATTTCGCTCCACTCTATTCCACTCCACTCTGATACACTCCCCTCAACTCCACAACATTCCATTCCATTCAATTCCAATCCACTCCATTCCACTCCATTTCATTCATTTACATTCCACCGCACTCCTTTCCACTTCACTCCATTTGATTCCATTACTCTCTATTCTTCTCCATTCCACTCCACTCCAGTCCATTCCATTAAATTCCATGCCATTTCAGTCCACTACATTCCATTTTTTCCATTCCATTCCACTCTACTCTAGTCCATTCAATTCCATTCCATTCCACTCCACTCCACTTCATTCCAATCCATTCCACTACACTCCACTCAACTCCTTCCCTTCCATTCCATTCCATTCCACTCCATTCCATTCCACTCGACTCCATTCCGCTACACTACATTTCACTCCATTCTCCTATATTCCACTCCTCTCCACTGCACTCCACTGCATTGCATCCCTTCCATTGCATTCATCTCCATTCCATTCCATTCCTTTATTTTGACTCAATCTCACTCTATCACCCAGAATGGTGTGCAGTGCCAAAATCTTTGCTCACATTTCATTTCAACTTACTTTTACATTCCATTCCACTCCATTCCATTCCATTCCATTCCATTCCATTCCATTCCATTCCATTCCATTCCTTTGAACTCTGATCCTCTCCACTCAACTCCACTATACTCCACTCCACTCCCTTCCATTCTGGTCCATTCCTCTCTGTTCCATTCCATTTCATTCCACTCCACTCTATTCCAATCCCCTAGATTTCTCTCTATTCCACTCCATTCCACTCCACTCCAATCCACTTTACTCCACTACACTCCATTCCATTCCACTCCATTCCACTACATTCCACTCCATTCCATTCCACTCCCTTCCTCTCCATTCCACTCCTCTCCTTTCCCCTCCACTCCATTCCACTGCTCTCCACTCCATTTCATTCCCTTACATTTCACTCCACTCGATACCACTCCATCCATTTCACCTCATTACACTCCATTCTGCTCCATTCCACTGCACTCTACTCCGTTAAACTCCATTCCGTTTAAGTCCACTCCATTCCAATCCGCTGCATTCTATTGTGTTCCATTCCATTCCACTCCACTCCACTCCATTCCATTGCACTTCATTCCACTCCACTCCACTGCATTCGGCTCCACTCCTCTCCTCTCCCCTCCACTCCACTCCAATCCTTTCCATTCCATTCCATTCCACTGCACTCCGTTCCACTCCACTTGACTCCACACCCCTCCACGCCTCTCCACTCCATTCCTTTCCCTGCTGTTCCGCTCTGTTTCGTTCCATTCCACTTCATTCCATTCCACTCCACTTTATTGCACTCCACTGCATTTCAGTCCATTCCGCTCGATTCCTCTTCTCTACCCTACTCCACTCTACTATATTCCATTCCACTTCATTCTGTTTAGATCCATTACAGTTCGTTCTTTTATTTCCACTGAATCTCACTTTGTCGCCCGCACTGGAGTACCGTGTCACAATCTTAGCTCACATTTCATTTCACCATTCCATTCCAATTCATTCCATTCCATTCCATTTCACTGCACTCTGATCCACTCTACTTGACTCCACGCCATGCCACACCAGTCCACTTCCATTCCATTCCGTTCGATTCCATACCTTTCCGTTCCATTCTGTTCCATTCCACTCCATTCCATTCCACTCTACTCCATTCTACTCCACTCCCTTAAACTCTATTCCTATTCATTCCACTCCACTCCACTGCAATCCACTCCTGTCCTTTCCAATCCATTCCATTCCATTCTGTTCCATTCCATTTAATTCCATTCCATTCCACTCCACTCCATTGCATTCCACTTCTTTCCATTCCACTCCACTTAACTCTAATCCTCTCCATTCCATTCCATTCCATTATATTCCCTTTCATTACATTCCACTCCATTCCATTCCTCTCAACTCCATTCTAATCCACTCCATTTCATGCCACATTGATTGACACCCCTCAAATTTACAGCAATCCATTCCCATCCATTCTACTCCACTCCATTCCACTTCACTCCGTTTGACTCCATTGCACTCCGTTCTTCTACATTCCACTCCACTTCACTCCACTCCATTCCATTAAACTTGAGTCCATTGCATTCCACTCCTTTCCATTCCATTCCATTGCATTCCAATGCACTCCACTCCATTCTTTTCCACTCCATTTCAATCGACTCCATTCCATTCCACTCCATTGCACTGCATTCCACTCCACTCCACCAAAATCCTTTCTATTCCATTCCATTCCACTGCCCTCCGATACACTCCACTTGACTCCACACCACTGCGTGTCACTCCACTCTATTCCATGACATGTCATTCCTTTATGTTCTGTTCCAATCCATTCCACTCCATTCCATTCCACTCCACTCCATTCCACTCCCCTGCGTTTTACTCCTTTCCCCTCGATTCCAATCCCCTCCACTGCACTCCACTGCTATCCACTCCACTCCATTCCATTCAGCTCCATTCCAATATATTCCATTATTTTGACTGAATCTCACTCTGTCACCCAGACTGGAGTGCAGTGGTACAAACCTATCTCACATTTCATTTCACCTTTCCATTCCATTCCATTCCACTCCACTCCATTCCTTTCCATTCCATTCCATTTCATTCCATTCCATTCCTCTTCACTCTCATCCACTCCAATCTATTCCAATCCACTCCACTCCACTCCGTTCCATTCTGGTCCTTTCCATTTCATTCCATTCCACTGCATTACACTCTACTCCATTCCAATCCACTAGATTTCTCTCCATTCTACTCCATTCCACTCCACTCCACTGAACTTCACACCTCTCCACTCCATTCCATTACATTCCACTTCATTCCACTACATTCCACTCCATTCCATTCCACTCCATTCCTCTCCATTCTACTCCACTTCATTCCACTCCACTCCACTCCAGTCCAGTACATTCTGTTCCATTCCATTCGATTCTGTTCCATTCCGCTGCATTCCATTCGATTCCAGTTCATTCCCCTCCACTCGATTCCATTCCACTCCATTGCACTCCACTCCATTGCATTCCATTCCATTCCATTCCATTCCACTGCACTCTGATCCACTCCACTTGACTCCACGCCTCGCCACGCCACTCCACTTCCTTCCATTTCTTGCCATTCCTTTCCATAGTTTTCCGTTCAGTTCCGTTATGTTCCATTCCATTTCATTCGACTTCACTCCGTTCTACACCACTCTTTTAACTCTATTCCACTCCAGTCCATCCCACTCAACTTCACTCCTGTCCGTTCCGATCTGTTCCATTCCATTTTGTTCCATTCCATTCCTTTCGACTCCACTCCATTACATTCCACTTCTTTCCACTCCAGTCCACTCAACCCCACCACAATCCATTCCATTCCATTCCATTCCATTCCATTCCATTCCATTCCATTCCATTCCATTCCATTCCTCTGTCCCATCCACTCTATTCAACTCCACTGCACTCCACTCCACCCCAATCCCCTTTATTCCATTCCATTTCATTACATTCCATTCTAATCCATTCCCCTCCATTCCATTCCACTCCTATCCGTTCCACTCCAGTCCATTTCAATCCACTGTGATACACTACCCTCAAATCCACAGCATTCCTTTCCATTCCATTCCATTCCATTTCATTTCCTCTTCATTCCACTCCGCTGCATTGCACTCCACTCCGTTTCACTCCATTACACTCCATTCTACTCCATTCGAGTCCACTCCACTCTATTCGACTCCATTCCATTAAACCCTACTCCATTACATTCCACTCAATTCCATTCCATTCCATTCCATTATATTTGTCTTCACTCCCATCCACTCTATTCAACTCCAATCCACTCCACTCCACTCCACCCCTATCCCCCCCGTTCCATTCCATGTAATTCCATTCCATTCCACTCCATTCCACTCCACTCCAACCCGTTCCACTCCACTCGATTTCACTCCACTGTTATACACTACCTTCAACTCCCCAGTATTGCATTACATTCTATTCCATTCCTTTCCTTTCTATTAAACTCCTTTCTGCTCCATTTCATTCCACTAAATTCCAATCCGTTCCATTCCACTCCACTCCGTGTGACTCCATTGCACTCCATTCTACTCCATTCGACTCCACTCCACTCCATTCCATTAAACTCCTCTCCATTCCGTTGCACTCCATTCCCTCCCAGTCCACTCGAATCCACTCCGTTGAATTCCACTCCATTCCAATGCACTCCACTCCATTCCGCTACACTCCAATCTTCTCCACTACACTCCAATCCATTTTATTTCACTCCTCTTCACTCCACTCCTTTCCATTCCATTCTGTTCCATTCCACTCCTATCCATTCCACTGCACTCCTTTTTAATCCACTGTGATACACTACCCTCAACTCCACAACATTCCTTTCCATTCCATTCCATTCCAATCCATTCTACTCCATTTCATTTCCACTTCATTCCACTCCACTGCATTGCACTCCACTTCGTTTCATTTCATTGCACTCCATTCTACTCCATTCGAGTCCACTTCATTCTATTCCACTCCATTCCATTAAACTCCACTCCATTATATTCTACTCAATTCCATTCCCTTCTATTCCCTTCCATTCCATTCCTTTCCATTCCATTCCATTCCATTCCATTCCATTCCACTGTCCCATCCACTCTATTCAACTCCACTGCACTCCACTCCACCCCAATCCCCTCCATTCCATTCCATTCCATTTCATTCCATTCCATTCCACTCCTATCCATTCCACTGCACTCCATTTCACTCCACTGTTATACACTACACTCAAACACCCAGAATTCCATTCCATTCTATTCCTTTCCTTTCCATTCCACTCCTTTCCAATCTATTTCATTCAACTAAATTCCAATCCTTACCATTCCACTCCACTCCGTGTCACTCCTTTGCACTGCATTGTACTCCATTCGACTCCACTCCATTCCATTATACTCCACTCCATTTCATTGCACTCCATTCCATTCCAGTCCACTCCAATCCACTCCATTCCGTTCCACTCCATTCCAATACACTTCACTCCATTCCACTTCACTCCACTCTTCTCCTCTACACTCCACTCCGGTTCATTGCACTCCTCTCCACTATACTCCACTCCATTCCATTCCATTCCATTCCACTGCACTCTAATCCACTCCACTTGAATCCACAACACTCCATGCCACGCCACTCCATTCCATTCCATGCCATTCCTTTCCATACCGTTCCGTTCCATTTTGTTCCATTCCACTCCATTCGATTCCACTCCACTCCTTTTAACTCCATTCCATTCCATTCCAGTCCATTCCACTCCACTCCATACCACTCCACCCCATTCCACTCCAGTCCTTTCCCATCCATTGCATTCCATTCTCTTCCATTCCATTGCATTCTGTTCAAATCCATTCCACTCCCCTCCACTCCATTCCATTCCACTGCATTCCCCTCCTTTGCACTCCATTCCATTCTACTCCATTCAATTCCACTCCATTTCATGCCATTCCATTCCACTCCATTCCATTCCATTCCATTCCACTCCTAACCATTCCACTCCACTCCATTCCAATCCACTGTTATACACTACCCTCAAATCTACAGGTTTCCATTCCATCCATTCAATTCCGCTCCATTCCACTCCATTTCATTTCCACTACATTTCTCTTCGCTGCGTTCCACTCCACTCCGTTTGACTCCATTGCACTCCATTCTACTTCATTCGACTCCACACCACTCTACTCCTCTCCATTCCATTAAACTCCACTCCATTACGTTTCACTCAATTCCTTTCCATTCCTGTCCATTCCATTCCATTCCATTCCTCTGCACTCCCATCCACTTTATTCAACTCCACTACACCCCAATCCAATCCATTCCATTCCTTTTCATTAAATTCCATTCCATTCCATTCCATTCCACTCCATTCCCTTCTACTCCTATCCATTCCACTCCACTCCATTTATCTCCACTGTGATACACTACCCTCATCTCCACAGCATTCCATTCCATTCCATTCCTTTCTATTCCACTCCATTTCATACCACTAAATTCCAATCTGCTCCATTCCAGTCCACTCCGTTTCACTCCATTGCACTCCATTCTGCTCCATTTGACTCCACTCTGCTCCATTCCTTTAAACTCCACTCCATTCCGTTTCAATCCATTCCATCCCATTCCATTCCAGTCCACTCCAATCCACTCTATTCCATTCCACTCCATTCCAATGTACTCCACTCCACTCCACTCCACTCTTCTCCACTACATTCCACTCCAGTTCATTTCACTCGTCTCCACTCCACTCCACTCCACTCCTTTCCATTCCATTCTGTTCCATTCCATTCGATTCCATTCCATTCCAATCCATTCCATTCCATTCCACTGCACTTCAATCCACACCAGTTTATGCCACAACACTCCACAGCACTCAACTCCATTCCATTCCATGCCATTTCATTAAATACCACTCCATTCCATTTTGTTCCATTCCACTCCCTTCCATCCCACTCCACTCCCTTTAACTCCATTCCATTCCATTCCTTTCCACTCCACTCCATTCAACTCCACTCCACTCCATTCCACTCCAGTACGTTCCAATCCATTCCATTCCATTCCACTCCTTTCCATTCCTCTCAACACCATTCAAATCCACTCCATTTCACTCCTCTCTGATCCACTCCCGTAAACTTCACCACATTCCATTCCACTCCATTACATTCCACTCCATTTCACTCCATTTCATTCCTTTACATTCTACTACACTCCATTCCTCTGCAGCCCATTTCACTCCCTTGCACTCTATTCTACTCGATTCCACTCCACTCCACTGCATTCCAATCCATTCCATTTAATTCCACTCCTTTCCATTTCCCTCAGTTCCATTCCTTTCCATTTCATTCCACTCCACTCCTCTACATTCCACTCCATTCCATTCCATTGCATTCCATTCCATTCCCCTCCATTTCACTACACTCCTCTACATTCCACTCCACTCCATTCCACTCCACTCCATTCCACTCCACTCCGTTTCCCTCTATTACCCTCGAATTCATCCTCTCCACTCCACTCCACTGCCCTCCACTCCACTCAATTACATTCAGCTCCATTCCATTCCATTCCTTTAGTTTGACTGAATCTCACTCTGTCACCCAGACTGGAGTGCAGTGGCACAATCTTAGCTCACATTTAATTTCACCTTTCCATTCCATTCCATTCCATTCCATTCCATTCCATTCCATTCCATTCCATTCCATTCCATTCCATTCCACTTCACTCCATTCCATTTCATTCCATTCCATTCCATTCCAATCCATGCCATCCCTCTGAACTCCCGTCCATTGCACTCAATTCCAATCCACTCCACTGCACTCCCTTCCATTCCATTTCATTCGATTCCATTCCTTTCCATTTCATTCTAATCCACTATATTCCAATACACTAGATTTGTCTCCATTCTACTCCATTCCACCCCACTCCGATGAACTTCACTCCACTCCACTGCACTCCACTCCATTCCATTCCACTCCATTCCACTACATTCCACTCCATTCCATTCCACTCCATTCCACTCCACTCTGTTCCACTCCAGTCCTCTCCACTCCAGTATGTTTCAGTCCATTCCGTTCAACTCATTTCTGTTCCATTCCATTGCATTACATTCGATTCCATTCCATTTCCTTCTACTCTATTCCATTCCACTCCATTCCACTCCACTCCACCCTACTCCATTGAATTCTATTCCATTCCATTCCATTCCATTCCACTGCACTCCTATCCATTTCACTTCTCTCCACGCCATGGCATGCCACTCCACTTCCTTCCATTCCATGCCGTTCCATTCTATAACGTTCCGTTTAGTTCTGTTCCATTCCACTCCATTCCATTCCACTCCACTCCGTTCTATTCCACTCCCTTAAACTCTATTCCACTCCATTCCACTCCACTCCATTCTGCTACTCCACTCCAGTACGTTAATACCTGTTCCATTCCATTCTGTTCCATTCCATTCCATTCCATTCCATTCCATTCCATTCCATTCCATTCCATTGAATTCCATTCCACTCTACTCCATTCCATTCCAGTTCTTTCCACTCCACTCCACCCAAATCCACTCCATTCCATTACATTCCTTTCCATTCCCTTCCATCCCATTTCACTCCTTTCCATTCCTCTCCACTGCATTCCACCCCACTCCATTTCATGCCACACTTATTCACTCCCCTCAACTTTAAAGTATGCAATTTAAATTCATTCCAGTCCACTCTAGTCCACTCCATTTCATTCCATTACATTCCATTCCACTCCATTCCACTCCACTCCGTTTGACTCCATTGAATTCCATTCTTCTCCATTCGACTCCATTCCACTGCACTCCATTCCATTAAACTTCACTCCATTGCTTTCCACTTCGTTCCATTCTGTCCCATTCCATTCCACTCCACTCCACTCCATTCCAATCCACTCCTTTCCATTCCACCCCATTCCACACCACTCCACTCCACTCAAATCCTTTACATTCCATTCCTTTCCACTGCACTCTGATACACTCCACTTGACTCCACACCACTGACCGTCACTCCACACCTTTCTGTTCCATGCCGTTCCGTTCCGTTCCATTCTACTCCATTACATTCCACTCCACTCCATTCCA
This sequence comes from Pan paniscus, assembly GCF_029289425.2. Classification (NCBI taxonomy): domain Eukaryota; kingdom Metazoa; phylum Chordata; class Mammalia; order Primates; family Hominidae; genus Pan; species Pan paniscus. The sequence goes on along the minus strand of NC_073273.2, from coordinate 22,448,473 downwards.
GTCCACTCCATTTAACTCCATTCCCCTCGATTCCACCCTCTTTCACTCCACTCCCCTGCCCTCCACTCCACTCCATTCCATTCAGCTCCATTCCATTCCATTCCTTTATTACGACTGAATCTCTCTCTTTCACGCAGACTGGAGTGCGGTGGCACAATCTTAGCTCTCATTTCATTTCACCATTCCATTCCATTCCATTCCATTCCATTCCATTCCATTCCATTCCATTCCTCTGCACTCCCATCCACTCTTCTCAACTCCAATCCACTCCACTCCATTCCCTTCCATTCAAGTCCATTCCGTTTCATTCTGTTCCACTCCATTCCATTCCATTGCATTCCACTCCAATCCATTCCAATCCGCTAGATTTCTCTCCATTCCTCTCCATTCCATTGAACTTCACTCCATTCCACTACACTCAATTTCATTCCACTACATTCCACTGCATTCCATTCCACTCTATTCCACTCCATTCCTCACCATTCTACTCCACTCCATTCGACTCCACTCCACTCCAGTCCGTTCCCATCCATTCCATTCCATTCTGTTCCACTCCATTGCATTCTCTTCAGTTCCATTCCATTCCCCTCAACTCCATTCCATTCCACTCCATTCTATTCTTCTGCCCTCCACTCCACTCTACTCCATTCCATTCCATTTCATTCCATTCCATTCCAATCCATTTCACTCCATTCCATTCCACTCCTATCCATTCTACTCCACTACATTTCAATCCACTGTGATACACTACCCTGAAATCCACAGCATTCCTTTCCATTCCATTCCATTCCACTCCATTCCACTCCATTTCATTTCCATTTTGTTCCACTCCGCTGCATTGCACTCCACTCCGTTTCACTCCATTACACTCCATTCTGCTCCATTCGAGTCCACTCCACTCTATTCCACTCCATTCCATTAAAATCCACTCCATTCCATTCCACTTAATTCCATTCCATTCCATTGCATTCCATTCCATTCCTTTCCATTCCTCTGCACTCGCATCCACTATATTCAACACCACTCCACTCCACTCTACCCCAATCCCCTCCATTCCATTCCATTTTATTTCCTTCCATTCCACTCCATTCCATTCCACTCCTATCCGTTCCACTTCACTCCATTTCATTCCACTGTTATACACTACTCTCAACTCCCCAGCGTTCCATTCCATTCTATTCCATTCCTTTCATTTCCATTCCACTCCATTTCACTCCAATTCATTCCACGAAATTCCAATCCATTCCATTCCATTCCACTCTGTTGCATTCCATTCTGCTCCGTTCGACTCTACTCCACTCTACTCCATTCCATTAAACTCCACTCCATTCCGTTGCACTCCATTCCATTCCACTCATTCCAATGTACTCCATTCCATTCCACTCCACTCCACTCCTCCACTCCACTCCAATTCATTTAATCCTCTCCTCTCCACTCCACTTCTTTCCATTCCATTCTATTCCATTCCATTCCATTCCATTCCATTCCATACCATTCCATTCCATTCCATTCCATTCCATTCCGTTCCATTCCAGTGCACTCTAAACTAATCCACTTGACTCCACAACACTCCACGCCACTCCACTCCGTTCCATTCCACGCCATTCAGTTTCATACCGTTACGTTCCATTTTGATCCATTCCACTCCATTCAATTCCACTCCACTATATTCTAATCCACTCCCTTTAACTCCATTCCAGTCCATTCCAGTCCATTCCTCTCCACTCCATTCCACTCCATTCCTTTCCATTCCTGTCCATTCCCATCCATTCCATTCTAGTGCATTATGTTCAAATTTATTCCATTCCTCTCCACTCCATTCCATTCCACTACATTCCACTCCTTTGCACTCCACTCTACTCCACTCTACTCTGTTCCATTCCATTCTATTCCAGTCCGTTCCACTCCATTCCATTCCACTCCTGTCCGTTCCATTCCACTCCATTTCAGTTCACTGTTATAAGCTACCCTCAAATCCACAGCATTCCATTCCATCCATTCCATTTCACTCCGTTGCACTCCATTTCATTTCCACTACATTCCACTCCGCTGCATTGCACTCCACTCCGTTTCACTCCATTGTCCTCCATTCTACTCCATTCGACTCCACTCCACTCTACTCCTCTCCATTCCATTAAAGTCCCCTCCATTACGTTTCACTCAATTCCTTTCCATTCCTGTCCATTCCATTCCATTCCATTCCTCTGCACTCCCATCCACTCTATTCAACTCCACTACACCCCAATCCAATCCATTCCATTCCTTTTCATTAAATTCCATTCCATTCCATTCCACTCCATACCATTCTACTCCTATCCATTCCACTCCACTCCATTTCTCTCCACTGTGATACACTACCTTCATCTCCACAGCATTCCATTCCATTCCATTCCTTTCTATTCCACTCCATTTCATACCACTAAATTCCAATCTGCTCCATTCCAGTCCACTCCGTTTCACTCCATTGCACTCCGCTCTGCTCCATTTGACTCCACTCTGCTCCATTCCTTTAAACTCCACTCCATTCCGTTTCAATCCATTCCATTCCATTCCATTACAGTCCACTCCAATCCACTCTATTCCATTCCACTCCATTTCAATGTACTCCACTCCATTCCACTCCACTCTTCTCCACTACATTCCACTCCAGTTCATTTCACTCCTCTCCACTCCACTCCACTCCTTTCCATTCCATTCTGTTCCATTCCATTCGATTCCACTCCATTCCAATCCATTCCATTCCATTCCACTGCACTTCAATCCACACCAGTTTATGCCACAACACTCCACAGCACTCAACTCCATTCCATTCCGTGCCGTTTCATTAAATACCATTCCATTCCATTTTGTTCCATTCCACTCCCTTCCATTCCACTCCATTCCCTTTAACTCCATTCCATTCCATTCCTTTCCACTCCACTCCATTCAACTCCACTCCACTCCATTCCACTCCAGTACGTTCCAATCCATTCCATTCTATTCCATTCCATTGCGTTCGATTCCTTTACATTCTACTCCACTGCATTCCATTCCACTTCATTCCACTGTGCTCCTCTCCACTCCAATCCATTCCATTCCATTCCACTCCTTTCCATTCCTCTCAACTCCATTCAAATCCACTCCATTTCACTCCTCTCTGATCCATTCCCGTAAACTCCACCACATTCCATTCCTCTCCATTCCATTCCACTCCATTTCACTCCATTTCATTCCTTTACATTCTACTACACTCCATTCCTCTGCAGTCCATTTCACTCCCTTGCACTCTATTCTACTCGATTCTACTCCACTCCACTGCATTCCAATCCTTCCATTTAATTCCACTCCTTTCCATTTCCCTCAGTTCCATTCCTTTCCATTTCATTCCACTCCACTCCTCTACATTCCACTCCATTCCATTCCTTTCCATTGCATTCCATTCCATTCCCCTCCATTTCACTACATTCCACTCCACAACAGTCCACTCCACTCCACTGTATTCCCTTCCATTCCATTCCACTCCACTTCACACTGATCCACTCCTGTTGACTCCACAACACTCCATGACACTCCACTCCGTACCATTCCCGGCCTTTCTACTCTGTTCTGTTCCATTCCACTCCATTCAATTCCACTCCACTTTTTTTCTATCAATTCATGCCATTTCACTCCATTCTCCTTGATTCCACTCCTTTCATATCCACTCCACTCCACTATACTCCACTCCATTTCATTCCTTGCAGCTCCACTCCATTCCATTCCTTTATTTCAAATGAATCTCACTCTGTCACCCAGACTGGAATGCAGTGTCACAGTCTTAGCTCATACTTCATTTCACTTTTCCATTCCATTCCATTCCATTGAACTCCGATCCGATACAGTCCACTCCACTCCCCTCCATTCCATTAAACTTCACTCCATTGCTTTCCAGTCCATTCCATTCCATCCCAATCCACTCCACTCCATTCTTTTCCACTCCATTCCACTCCACTGCACTGCACTCCACTCCACTCAGCTTCTTTACATTCCATTCTATTCCACTGCAGTCTTATCCACTCCACTTGGCTCCACACCACTGCCCGTCACTGCACTCCGCTCCGTTCAATGCTGTTCCATTCTGTTCCATTCCATTCCACTGCATTCCCGTCCACTCCACTCCATTCCACTCCACTCCGTTTCACTCTATTACCCTCGAATTCATCCCCTCCACTCCACTCCACTGCCCTCCACTCCACTCAATTACATTCAGCTCCATTCCATTCCATTCCTTTAGTTTGACTGAATCTCACTCTGTCACCCAGACTGGAGTGCAGTGGCACAATCTTAGCTCACATTTAATTTCACCTTTCCATTCCATTCCATTCCACTTCACTCCATTCCATTTCATTCCATTCCATTCCATTCCAATCCATGCCATCCCTCTGAACTCCCGTCCATTGCACTCAACTCCAATCCACTCCACTGCACTCCCTTCCATTCCATTCCATTCCATTCCATTTCATTCGATTCCATTCCATTCCATTTCATTCTAATCCACTATATTCCAATACACTAGATTTGTCTCCATTCTACTCCATTCCACCCCACTCCGATGAACTTCACTCCACTCCACTGCACTCCACTCCATTCCATTCCACTCCATTCCACTACATTCCACTCCATTCCATTCCACTCCATTCCACTCCACTCTGTTCCACTCCAGTCCTCTCCACTCCAGTATGTTTCAGTCCATTCCGTTCAACTCATTTCTGTTCCATTCCATTGCATTACATTCGATTCCATTCCATTTCCTTCTGCTCCATTCCATTCCACTCCATTCCACTCCACTCCACCCCACTCCATTGAATTCTATTCAATTCCATTCCATTCCACTGCACTCCTATCCATTTCACTTCTCTCCACGCCATGGCATGCCACTCCGCTTCCTTCCATTCCATGCCGTTCCATTCTATAACGTTCCGTTTAGTTCTGTTCCATTCCACTCCATTCCATTCCACTCCACTCCGTTCTATTCCACTCCCTTAAACTCTATTCCACTTCATTCCACTCCACTCCATTCTGCTACTCCACTCCAGTACGTTAATACCTGTTCCATTCCATTCCGTTCCATTCCATTCCATTCCATTCCATTCCATTGAATTCCATTCCACTCTACTCCATTCCATTCCACTTCTTTCCACTCCACTCCACCCAAATCCACTCCATTCCATTACATTCCTTTCCATTCCCTTCCATCCCATTTCACTCCTTTCCATTCCTCTCCACTGCATTCCACCCCACTCCATTTCATGCCACACTTATTCACTCCCCTCAACTTTAAAGTATGCAATTTAAATTCATTCCAGTCCACTCTAGTCCACTCCATTTCATTCCATTACATTCCACTCCACTCCATTCCACTCCACTCCGTTTGACTCCATTGAATTCCATTCTTCTCCATTCGACTCCATTCCACTGCACTCCATTCCATTAAACTTCACTCCATTGCTTTCCACTTCGTTCCATTCTGTCCCATTCCATTCCACTCCACTCCACTCCATTCCAATCCACTCCTTTCCATTCCACCCCATTCCACACCACTCCACTCCACTCAACTCCTTTACATTCCATTCCTTTCCACTGCACTCTGATACACTCCACTTGACTCCACACCACTGACCGTCACGCCACACCTTTCCGTTCCATGCCGTTCCGTTCCGTTCCATTCCACTCCATTACATTCCACTCCACTCCATTCCAGTCCACTCCATTTAACTCCATTCCCCTCGATTCCACCCTCTTACACTCCACTCCCTTGCCCTCCACTCCACTCCATTCCATTCAGCTCCATTCCATTCCATTCATTTATTACAACTGAATCTCTCTCTTTCACGCAGACTGGAATGTGGTGGCACAATCTTAGCTCTCATTTCATTTCACCATTCCACTCCATTCCATTCCATTCCAATCCATTCCATTCCTCTGCACTCCCATCCACTCTTCTCAACTCCAATCCACTCCACTCCATTCCCTTCCATTCAAGTCCATTCCGTTTCATTCTGTTGCACTTCATTCCATTCCATTGCATTCCACTCCAATCCATTCCAATCCGCTAGATTTCTCTCCATTCCTCTCCATTCCATTGAACTTCACTCCATTCCACTACACTCAATTTCATTCCACTACATTCCACTGCATTCCATTCCACTCTATTCCACTCCATTCTTCACCATTCTACTCCACTCCATTCGATTCCACTCCTCTCCAGTCCTTTCCCATCCATTCCATTCCATTCTGTTCCACTCCATTGCATTCTCTTCAGTTCCATTCCATTCCCCTCAACTCCATTCCATTCCACTCCATTCTACTCCTCTGCCCTCCACTTCACTCTACTCCATTCCATTCCATTTCATTCCATTCCATTCCAATCCATTTCACTCCATTCCATTCCACTCCTATCCATTCTACTCCACTACATTTCAATCCACTGTGATACACTACCCTGAAATCCACAGCATTCCTTTCCATTCCATTCCATTCCACTCCATTCCACTCCATTTCATTTCCATTTCGTTCCACTCCGCTGCATTGCACTCCACTCCGTTTCACTCCATTACACTCCATTCTGCTCCATTCGAGTCCACTCCACTCTATTCCACTCCATTCCATTAAAATCCACTCCATTCCATTCCACTTAATTCCATTCCATTCCATTGCATTCCATTCCATTCCTTTCCATTCCTCTGCACTCCCATCCACTATATTCAACACCACTCCACTCCACTCTACCCCAATCCCCTCCATTCCATTCCATTTTATTTCCTTCCATTCCACTCCATTCCATTCCACTCCTATCCGTTCCACTTCACTCCATTTCATTCCACTGTTATACACTACTCTCAACTCCCCAGCATTCCATTCCATTCTATTCCATTCCTTTCCTTTCCATTCCACTCCATTTCACTCCATTTCATTCCACGAAATTCCAATCCATTCCATTCCACTCCACTCTGTTGCATTCCATTCTGCTCCGTTCGACTCTACTCCACTCTACTCCATTCCATTAAACTCCACTCCATTCCGTTGCACTCCATTCCATTCCAGTCCACTGCAATCCACTCCATTCCATTCCACTCATTCCAATGTACTCCATTCCATTCCACTCCACTCCACTCCTCCACTCCACTCCAATTCATTTAATCCTCTCCTCTCCACTCCACTTCTTTCCATTCCATTCTATTCCATTCCATTCCATTCCATTCCGTTCCATTCCAGTGCACTCTAAACTACTCCACTTGACTCCACAACACTCCACGCCACTCCACTCCGTTCCATTCTACGCCATTCCGTTTCATACCGTTACGTTCCATTTTGATCCATTCCACTCCATTCAATTCCACTCCACTATATTCTAATCCACTCCCTTTAACTCCATTCCAGTCCATTCCAGTCCATTCCTCTCCACTCCATTCCACTCCATTCCATTCCACTCCTGTCCATTCCCATCCATTCCATTCTAGTGCATTATGTTCAAATTTATTCCATTCCTCTCCACTCCATTCCATTCCACTCCATTCCACTCCATTTCATTCCTTTTTATTCTACTACACTCCATTCCACTCCAGTCCATTTCACTCCATTGCACTCCATTCTACTCAATTCCACTCCAATCCACTGCATTCCAATCAATTCCATTTAATTCCACTCATTTCCATTACCCTCAATTCCATTTCTTTCCATTTCATTCCACTCCACTCCACTCCATTCCATTCACTTCCCCTCCGTTTCACCCCGTTCCACTCCTTAACACTCCACTCTACTCCACCCTATTCCATTCTATTCCATTCCACTCCACTTCACTCTGATCCACTCCTCTTGACTCCACAACACTCCAAGACACTCCACTCCATAACACTCCCTGCTGTTCCATTCTGTTCTGTTCCATTCCACTCCATTCAATTCCACTTCACTTTTTTTATCACTCCACGCCATTTCACTCCATTCCCCTCTTTTCCACTCCTCTCTAATCCACTCCACTCCACTATACTCCACTCTGTTTTATTCCTATCAGCTGCATTTCATTCCATTCCTTTATTTCGAATGAATCTTACTCTGTCACACAGACTGGAGTTCAGTGGCACAATCTTAGCTCACATTTCATTTCACCATTCCGTTCCGTTCCGTTCCATTCTATTCCATTCCATTCCATTCCATTCCATTCCATTCCATTCCATTCCATTCCATTCCGTTCCATTCCATTCCGTTATATTCCATTCCTTTCCACTCCATTCCATTCTATTCCTTTCCATTCCATTCCTTTACTTTCCATTCCACTGCACTCCGGTCCAATCCACTTGACTCCACACCACTCCATGCCTATCTACTTCCTTCTCTTCCGCGCCATTTCGTTCCATAACCTTTTGTTCTGTTGTGTTCCATTCCACTCCATTCCATTCCACTCCATTCCATTCTACTCCACTGCTTTAAACTCCATTACAATCCATTCAACTCCACTCATTTTGACACCACTCCACTCCACTTCAGTCCGTTCAGACCCGTTCCAATCCATTCAGTTCCATCCCAGTCCATTCCATTCCAATCCACTCCATTCCATTCCACTCCTTTCCACTCCACTCCACTTCACTCAATTCCATTTAATTCCAATCCATTCTATTCCATTTCACTCCATTCCACACCATTCGATTCCTCTCTTCTCCATTCCACTCAACTCCATTTCATTCCATTTTTATCCTCTCCATTCAAATACACAGTATTCCCTTCCATTCCATTCCATTTCATTCCACTCCATTCCACTCGATTTCACTTCATTACCTTCCACTCCACTCCTTTCCACACCACTCCATTTGACTCCATTGCAATCCTTTCTTCTCCATTCCACTGCACTCCAATCCACTCTACTCCATTCAGTTAAATTCCATTTCACTCCACTCCACTCCATTTCATTCCACTATATTCCATGCCACTCCACTCAATTCCATTTGATTCCACTCCACTGGACTCCACTCATCTACATTCCATTCCATTCCATTCCATTCCATTCCATTCCATTCCACTGCACTCTGATCCACTCCACTTGACTCCACACCACTCCTCCCCACTCCACTCCAGTGCATTCCACGCATTTCTGTTCCATTCCTTTCCATTCCACTCCATTTCATTCCACTCAACTCCATTCCACTGAACTCCATTTCACTCCTTTCCCGTCGATTCCACTGCTGTCTACTCCACTCCACTGCAAACCAATCCACTCCATTCCATTCAGCTCCATTCTATTCCATTTCTTAATTTCGACTGAATCTGACTCTGTCACCCAGACTGGAGTGCAGTGGCACAATCGTAGCTCACATTCTATTTCACCTTTCCATTCCATTTCATTCCACTCCTCTCCATTCCATTCCTTTTCATTCCATTCCACTCCATTCCACTGCACTCTGATCCAATCCACTCAACTCCACTCCACTTAACTCCACTCAAATCCATTCCATTCCACTCTACTCCATTCTAATCCACTAGATTTCTCTCCATTGCACTCTATTCCACTCCACTCCACTGCACTTCACTCTACTCCACTCCATTCCATTGGACTCCATTCCACTACATTCTACTCCATTCCATTCCACTCCATTCCTATCCATTCCACTTCACTCCATTCCAATCCACTCCATTCCATTCCAGTCCGTTCTGTTACTTTCTATTCCATTGTGTTCTATTCCATTGCATTCCCTTTGATTCCATTCCTTTAAACTCCACTCTATTTCTTTACACGCCATTACATTCCACTCCAGTCACATCTACTCCATTTAATTCCATTCAATTCCATTCAATACCATACATTCCATTCCACTCCACTCCATTCCACTCTATTCCATCCTACTCCAATCCATTGCAATCCACTCTACTTCACTCCACTCTGAAAAATTCCCCTTAACGCCACAGGATTCCAATCCGTTCCATTCCATTCCACTCCATTTCATTCCAATACATTCCACTCCGCTCCATTCCACTCCATTCCGTTTCACTCCATTGCTCTCCATTCTACTCCACTCCACTCCACTCCTCTCCATTCCATTAAACTCCATTCCATCCCATTCCACTCCTTCCCTTTCCATTCCATTCCATTCCACTCCACTGAACTCCAGTCTTTTCCACTCCATTTCACTACACTACACTACACTACACTGCACTCCACTCCACTAGTTTCCATTCCATTCCATTCCATTATATATTACTCCAATTCACTCCACTTGACTCCACACCATTCCACACCATTCCACTCCATTCCCTTCCATGCCATTCCATTCCATACCATTACATTCCATTCTGTTCAATTCCACTCCATTCCATTCTCCTCCCCTCCATTCTACTCCATTCCCTTTAACTCCATTCCATTCCATTCCATTCCACTCCGTTCCCCTCCACTCTACTCCACTCCACTCCAGTCCATTTTGATCTGTTTCATTCCTTTCTAATCCATTCCATTCCATTCCGTTTATTTCCTTTCCATTCCGTTCCACTCCATTCCACTCCACTCTTCTCCCTTCCACTCCATTCTACTGCACTCCACTCCAATCTGCTCCACTCCACTCATTTCCATTGCATTCCATTCCACAGCACTCCGATCCACTCCACTTGACTCTACACCAGTCCATGCCACTCCACTGTATTCCATTCTATGCCATTCGTTGCCATACCGTTCCGTTCCATTCCGTTCCAATCCACTCCATTCCATTGCACTCCAATCCATTCTCCTCCACTTCATTTAATTCCATTCCCCTCCATTCCGCCCCATTAGACTCCACGCCACTCCACTATATTCCATTCCATTCCATTCCATTGCATTCCATTCCACTCCATTCAATTCCATTCCATTTCACTCCATTCCACTCCATTTCACTCTACTGCAATCCACTCCCCTTCATTCTACTCTTCTCCACTCCAGCCCCCTCCATTCTATTCTTCTCCACTCCATTCCATTCCTTTCCATTTCACTCAATTCATCTCCATTCCACTAAATGCCATTCCTGTCCATTACATTCCACTCCAATCCACCTCACTCCACCACGTTTCGCTACATTCCCCTCCATTACAATCCACTACATTCCATTCCGCTCAACTCCCCTCCTTTCCATTAAGCTCCAGTTCACACCATTGCTTTCCTTTCCATTTCATTCCATTCCATTCCATTCCATTTCACTCCATGCCATTCCATTCCAGTCTGCTCCATTCCATTAAACTAAACTCCACTTCACTCCACTCCACTCAATTCCTCAGCATTCCATTCACTTCCACTCCACTCCAGTCCATTTCATTCCACTCCATTCCATTCCATTATACTGTATTCCTTTCCATTCCAATCAAATCCACTCCTTTCCCCTCCGTTTTGTTCCATTCAATTCAATTCCATTCCATTCCATTCCTTTCCTCTCCACTCTATTCTATTCCACTCCATTCCACTCCATTTCACTCCACTCCACTCCACTCCATTCCGTTTCATTGCTTTCTTTCCAACTGCTCTCTGATCCTCTCCACTCAACTCCAATCCAGTCCACTCCACTACACTCCATACCATTCCATTCCACTCCTTTCCCCTCTATTCGAGTACACTCCACTCTACTCCATTCCATCCACTCCATTCCACTCCATTACACTCCACTCCATTCCACTCCACCGCTCTCCATTCCCATCCATTCTTTTCCGTTCCACTCTATTCCATTACATTCCATTCCACTCCGTTGCAATCTATTCCACTCCACTACAATCCATTCGACTCCCACCCAATCCATTCCACTCCATTGTACTCTATTCCATTCCTCTCAACTTCATTCCATTCCATTCTACTCTATTCCTTTCCATTCCTTTATTTAAATTGGATCTCGCTGGGTCTCCCAGACTGGAGTGTAGTGGCACAATTTTAGCTCACATTTCCTTTTACCATTCCATTCCATTCCATTGCACTCTGATCCAATACAGTCCACTCCACTCCACTCCACTTTTTTCCATTCTGTTCAGTTCCATTCCACTTTGTTCCGTTCCATTACACTCCATTCCATTCCACTCCACTCTTTTCAACTCTACTCCATTTCACACCATTTCCCTCCATTCCAGTCCAGTCTACTACACTACACTACACTACACTACACTACACTACACTACACTACACTACACTACACTACATTCCATTCTGCTCCATTCTATTCCATTCCTTTATTTCGACTGAATCTCACTCTGTCACCCAAACTGGAGTGCAGTGGCCCAATCTTATCTCACATTTCATTTTTTCTTTCCATTCCATTCCATTCCATTCCATTCCATTCCATTCCATTCCATTCCACTCCTTTCCATTCCCCTGCACTCTGATCCACTACACTGAAATCCACTACACTCCTCACCTCTACACTCCTTTCCATTCTGTTCCATTCCCATCCGTTCCGTTACATTCCACATTACTAAATTCCATTACTCTCCACTGCTGTCCTATCCAATTAACTCCATCCCACTCCATTCCACCCCACTCCACTCCATTCCACGCATGCCATTCTATTCCACTCTATTCCATTCCATTCAACTCAATTGCACTCCTTTCCACTCCACTCCTTTCCACTCCACTGCATTCCACTCCACTCCAATCCATTTATCTGCATTCAATTCCACTCCACTTTATTCCTTTCCATTCTACTCCATTCCATTCTATTCCTTTATTTCGACTGGATCTCACTCTGTCACACAGACACAGTTGCAGTGGCATAATTACAGTTCAAATTTCGTTTCATCATTCCATTCCATTCCATTCCATTCCAATCCACTTCACTCCATTCCTTTCCTTTCCCCTGTACTCTGATCCACTCCTCTAAACTCCAATCTACTCCACTCTGTTCCTTTGTGTTCCATTTCATTCTATTCCATTAAATTCTTTCTGTTCCATTCCATTCCACTCCACTCAATTCCATTCCACTCCATTCTTCTTCATTCCACTCCACTCCACTCCACTCCATTCTACTCCACTCTACTGCACTAAAGTCCACTCCATTCCATTCCATTCCATTCCATTCCATTCCATTCCATTCCATTCCATTGCAATCCGGTCCATTCCACTAAACTCCACTCCACTCCGTTCCTATTTGTTCCATTCCTTTCCATTCCATTCCATTCCACTCCACTCCATTCCACTCCACTCCCTTCCACTACACTGCATTTCACTTCATTACATTACATTACACTCCTCTCCACTCAACTCCACTAAACTTCACTTATTTCCACTCCAGTGCATTCCATTCCACTCCACACCATACCACACCATTCCATTCCATTCCAATCCACTCTATTCCATTCAATTCCTCTCCATTCCAATCCATTTAACTCCCATCTATTCTTCTCCACTCCGCTCCATTCCACTGCATTCCATTCAATTCCAGTCATCTCCCCATTCTATTCCTCTCCAGTCCACTCCGTTCCACTCCTCTCAAATCGACTCCACTCCATTGCACTCCAATCCACTCCATTCCACTCCATTCAGTTTCACTCCACTCCATTCCATTCCATTCTTCTCCATTCTATTCCACTCCATTATTTCGAACGGTTCTCACTGTCACTGCAGACTGGAATGCAGTTGCACAAACTTAGCTCAGATTTCATTTTAGCATTCCACTGTATTCCATTCCATTCCATTCCATTCCATTCCATTCCATTCCATTCCATTCCATTCCTTTCTATTGTATTGCATTCCATTCAGTTCCATTCCCCTCAGCTCAACTGCGCTGCTCTCCATTCCACTCCTCTCCATTAAATTCCATTCCACTCCACTCCACACCTCTGCACTCCACTCCATTCCACTCCACTCCACTCCATTCAACTCCACTCGACTCAACTCCACTTCATTCCACGCCACTGCACTTCATTCTATTATGTTCCATTCCTTTACGTTCCTTTCCTTTCCATTATTTTCCTTTCCATTCCATTCTACTCTATTCCATTCCATTCCACTCCATTCCACTCCACTCCAATCCACACAACATCACTGCATTCCATTCCATTTCATTCCATTCTGCCTCACTCCAATCCCCTCCACTCCACTCCACTATACTCTGTTCCATTCTATTCTGTTCCATTCCATTCCATTCCACTCCATTCCACTCCAGTCAATTTCACAAAATTCCACTCCATTCCACTCTGCTCCCCTCAAATCTTCTCCTTTTCATTCCATTCCATTACATTCCATTCCCGTCCGTTCCATTCCACTCCATGCTACTCCATTCCACTCCGGTCCACTTCACTCCATTCCACTCCACTCCACTCCATTCCATTCCATTCCATTCCATTCCATTCCACTACACTCCGATCCACTGCAGTCAATTACATTCCACTCCATTCCATTCAATTTTTTTCCACTCCCTTCTACTCCATTCCACTCCACTCCCTTACACTCCACTCCACTCCACTCCATTCCATTCCACTCCTTTCTTTCTTTCTTTTTTTTTTTTTCTTTTTGATACGGAGTCTCGCTCTGTCGCCCAGGCTGGAGTGCAGTGGCGCGCTCTCGGCTCACTGCAAGCTCCGCCTCCCGGGTTCACGCCATTCTCCTGCCTCAGCCTCCCGAGTAGCTGGGACTACAGGCGCCCGCTACCACGCCCGGCTAATTTTTTGTATTTTTAGTAGAGACGGGGTTTCACCGTGTTAGCCAGGATGGTCTCGATCTCCTGACCTCGTGATCTGCCCGCCTCGGCCTACAAAAGTGCTGGGATTACAGGTGTGAGCCACCGTGCCCGGCCTTCCACTCCTTTCTTGTCCACTCCGTTCCACTCCATTCCACTGCATTCCATTCCACTGCACTCCATTCCACTTCATTCCTCTGCTTTCCACTCCAATCGATTCCACTCCATTCCATTCCACTCAACTCCATTCCATTCAATTCTACTCCATTCGTTCCATTCCTCCATTTTGAGAGGATCTCACTCTGTCTTCCAGGCTGGAGTGCAGTGGTGCAATCTTAGCTCACATTTCATTTCACCATTCCATTTCATTCCATTCCACTCCACTTCACTCCATTCCACTCCACTGCACTCCATTCCACTCCAATCCATTCCATTCCATCCCATTACATTCCACTCCTCTGTGATCCTCTCCACTCTACTCCATTCCAGGCCACTTCACTCCTTTCACTTCCTTTCCATTCCTTTCCATTCCATTCCACTTCACACCACTCCACTCAACTGCACTCCACTACACTCCATTTCATTCCATTACACTGACCTCTGTCTTAAATGACTCAACTCCACTCCAGTCCACTCCAATCCATTCCATTACTTTCCGTTCCATTCCCTTCCTTTCTGTGCCATTCCTCTCCCTTCCATTCCACTCCATTCCATTAAACTGCACTCCAATTCACTCCATTCAACTCTATTCCACTCCACTCCACTCAATTAGACTCCATTCCATTCAACTCTTTTCCATTCCATTCTACTCCACTCCATTCCACTCCATTCCATTCCACTCCACTGAACTCCATTCTTCTCCATTCCATTCCACTCCACTCCATTCCATTCCACTCTATTCCATTTGTTTCAATTCCGTTATTTCTACTTGATCCAATTGTGTCAAACAGACTGGAGTGCGGTGGCACAATCTTGGCATAGATTTCATTACACCATTCCATTCTTTCCATTCATTTCCATTCCACTCCATTACATTCCATTTCATTCCACTCCATTCCATTCCATTCCATTGAACTCCCTTTCAGTCCACTCCACTTCACTCCACTCCACTCGTTTCTGTTCCGTTCTGTTCCATTCTTTTCCATTCCATTCCATTTCATTCCATTCCATTCTATTCCATGTCAGTCCACTCATCTCCATTCCATTCCACTCCGTTCCAGTTCATTCGACTCCACTCCACTCCACTCCACACTGTTCCATTCTGTTCAGTTCCGTTCTGTTGCATTCCATTGTGTTCCACTCCATTCAAATCCACACCATTCCATTCCACTCCACCGATTTCACTCAATACAACTCCACTCCACTCCTTTCCATCCCTCTCCATTCCATTCCACTACACTCCAGTCCATTCCATCGATTCCACCCCATTCATCTCTATTCCACTGTATTCCATTCCACACCACTCCATTCCACTCCACTCCACTCTATTCCACTCCATTTAATTCCATTCATCTGTATTTATTCAATTTCATTTCACTCCATTCCATTCCGTTCCACTCAACTTCATTCCCATCCACTCCATTCCACTCTGCTCCACTTCATTCCACTCCCTTCTATTCCACTGCACTCCATTCCATTCCATTCTACTTCATTCCTTTCTATTCTTTTATTTCTACTAGATCCCAGTCTGTCACCCAGATGGAGTGAAGTGGCACAGTATTAGCTCACATTTCATTTCACCATTCCATTCCATTCCTTTCAATTCCATTACTCTCCACTCCACTCCATTTCCTTCCATTCCTTTTATTTCCACTGCGTTCTGATCCACTCCACTCAACTCCACTCCACTCAGTTCCATTCCATTCCCTTCCTTTGCAATCCATTAGACTCAACTCCATTCCATTCCATTCCATTAGACTCAACTTCATTCCATTCCACTCCATTCCACTCCACTACACTCCACTTCTCATCCTTTTACTCCTCTCCATTCCATTCCATTCCATTCCTCTGCACTCTGATACACTCCACTCAACTCCACTCCATCCCATTGCATTCTATTCCCTTCCATTCCATTCCATTACACTCTATTCCATTAAATTCACCTCCATTCCACTCCACTCCCATTCATTCCATTCCACTCCCTTCCAAGCCAATCCACTCTGTTCCACTCCATTGCATTCCTTTCCACTCCATTCCATACCAATCCATTCCATTCCACTCCATTGCACTCCATGCCACTTCAATAAATTCCATTCCACTCTATTCGATTCCATTCCACTCCGTTCGATTCTACTCCACTCCATTCGATTCTACTCTGCTCCATTCCGTTCCATTACATTTTTCTCCATTGCATTTCCTTCCTTTATTTCGACTGGTTCCTTCTCTGTCAACCAGATTGGAGTGCAGTGGCACAATCTTAGCTCTCATTTCATTTCACGATTCCATTCCATTCCATTCCATTCCATTCCATTCCATTCCATTCCATTCCATTCCAATCCACTCTAATCCACTGCACTCTTCTACACTCCATTCATTACATTACATTCAACTGCACTCAGATCCACTCCACTCCACTCATCTCCATCCATTATATTCTGTACTGTTCCCTTCCATTCCGTTCCATTCCACTCCATTCCCTCCCACTCCACTCCATTCCACTCCACTCTTATTCACTCCATTCCCCTTCATTCAACTCCACTCCATTCCACTCCATTCCAATCCATTCCATTTCATTTCATCCCATTCCATTACACTCCACTCCATTCCTTTCCAGTCCACTCCAATCCACTCCAGTCAACTCCACTCCATTCTATTGCACTCCATTTCAATCTACTCCACAACTTTCATTTCCATTTCATTCCATTACTTTTCATTCTATCCTAATGCACTCCCATCCACTCCACGCAACTCCACTGCACTCCAGGCCACAACACGCCATTCTGATCCTTTCCATTTCATGCTCTTCCATTCCATTCCATTCCACTCCTTTCCATTCCACTCCTTTGATTTTCATTCCACCCCACTCCTCTCCTCTCCACTCCATTCCATTCCTTTCCATTCCACTCAAATCCCTTCACTCCAGTCCATTCCATTACATACTCCTCCATTCCATTTCATTCCATTCCATTCCATTCTACTGCACTCCAATCCACCCGTCTCATCTCCACTCCACTCCTTTCTGTTCCTTTCCGTTCCACACCATTCCATCGTATTCCAATCCATTACAGACCATTCCATTCCTTTCCATTCCATTCCATTCCAATCCCCTCTATTCCATTCCACTCCGTTCAACTCCATTCCATTCCAATCCACTGCACTGCATTCCACTCCACTGCACTCCAATATACTTCATTCCATTCCATTAAATTCCTCTGCACAAATATCTAATCCACTCACCTCCACTCGATTCCAATCCACTCCACTCCATTCCATTCTGTTCCATTCCATTCCATTCGGTTGCTTTCCATTAAACTCAATATCACTCCATTCCTTTCCACTCCACACCATTCCACTCCACTCCACTCAATTCCACTCTACTCCACTCCATTCCATTAAATTCCATTCCACTGCATTCCACTCGACCCCCATCCACTGCATTCCACTCAACTCCATTCCAAACCACTACATTCCACTCCACTCCAGTCCATTCCCCTACATTCCAATCCACCCCACACCATTCTGCTCCATTTTATTCCATTCCATTCCATTCTTTATTTCGACCGGGTCTCACTCTGTCACCCAGACTGGAGTACAGTGGCACAATAATAGCTCACATTAAATTTCAACATTCCACTGCATTCCATTCCATTCCACTCCGTTCCATTCCATTACATTACATTACATTCCTTTCCATTCCATTGCATTCTATTCCAGACCCCTCCACTCCACTGCACTCCATTCCATTTCATTCATTTCCACTCCATTCCATTCCACTCCACTCCATTCCATTACATTCCACTCCAGTCCTCTCCACTCTACTGCACTTCTCTCCACTCCACTGCACTCTGTTCCATTCCATTGCATTTAACTCCACTTCATTGCATGCCATTCCATTCCATTCTGTTCCATTCCTTTGCATTCCTTCCATTCCATTCCACTGCACTCCGATCCACTCCACTCAATTCCAAACCACTTCATTAAGTTCTGTTTCATTCCATTTCTTTCCGTTCAATTCCATTAAATTCCAATCCATTCCATTTCACTGCAGTCTGATCCACTCCACTCAACTTCACTCCACTCCACTCCATTCCAGTGCACACCTTTTCACTCCATTCCACTTCATTCCATTTTATTCCACTGCACTCCAATAAAAAACACTCCACTCCACTCCACTCCATTCCATTCTGTACTGTTCCGTTCCTTTCCTTTCCGTTCTTTTGTCCTCTTCTCCTTTCCACTGCACTGAATTCCATCCCATTTAATTTTACTCCTTTCCTCTCCATTCCACTCCACTCCACTTTACTGCACTCCACTCAACTCCATTCCATTCCACTCCATTATATTCCATTACACCACATTCGATTCCAAATCATTCCACTGCATTCTATTTCATTCCTCTCCACTCCATTCCACTCCACTCCATTTCACTCAAGTCCACTCAGTTCCTCTCAATTCCATTCCATTAAACTCCATTCCATTCCATTCCTTTCCATTCCATTCCATTCCCTTCTATTCCATTCCACACCATTCCTTTCCAGTCCAATTGATTTCATTCCAATCCAATCCACTCCACTCCAATCCGTTCCATTCCATTCCATTCCGCTACACTACATTCCGCGCTATTCCATTCCACCCCACACCATTCTGCTCCATTCTGTTCCATTCCATTCCATTTCTTTCCATTCCTTTCATTCTGTTCCAATCTACTGCAATCCAACCCACTCCAGTCAATTCCAAACCAATCCACTCCGTTTAGTTCCGTTCCTTTCCATTTCTATCCATTCCCTTCCATTACATTCCTATTCATTCCATTTCACTGCACTCCAATCCACTCCACTCAACTTTATTCTACTCCACTCCACTCCATTCCGTTTCACACCATTCCACTCCATTCTACCCCACTCCACTTCATTCCTTTCCATTCCATTTTATTCCACTGCATTCTGATAAACAACACTCAACTCCACTCCACTCGACTCTGTTTTATTCCATACTCTTCTGTTCCGTTCTTTTGCACTCCACTCTGTTCCACTCCACTCAATTCCAACCCATTCCTTTTTACTCCTTTCCACTCCATTTCACTCCACTCCACTTTACTCCACTCCACTCAACTTCATTCCATTCCACTCCATTCCATTCCATTACACAACAATCGATTCCATTTCATTCCACTCCATTCTACTCCATTCCTCTCCACTTAATTCCACTGCACTCCATTACACTCAACTCTGTTCCATTCCATTCAATTCCATTCCATTAAACTCCGTCTCATTCCATTCCATTCCATTCCATTCCACACCAATCCTTTCCACTCCACTCGATTCCATTCCAATCTTCTCCACTCCAATCCACTCCATTCCATTTGATTCTGCTCCACTGCATTCCCCTCTATTTCATTCCACCTCACACCATTCCGATCCATTCTATTCCATTCCATTCCATTCTTTATTTCGACTTGATATCACACTGTCTCCCAGAATGGAGTACAGTGGCACAATATTAGCTCACGTTACATTTCACCGTTCCGTTGCATTCCATTGCTTTCTATTGTATTCCATTCCATTCCATTCCATTCCATTGCATTCCATTCCAGACCACTCCACTCCATTCCACTCCATTACATTCCATTTCTTTAAAATCCATTCCAGTGAAGTCCGATCCACAAATTCAACTTCACTCCACTGCATTTCACTCTTCTCCTTTGCATTCCGTTCCTTTCCATTTGGATCCATTCCATTCCTTTCTCTTCCATTCCATTCCATTCCAGTCCATTCCATTCCATTCCAATCTTTTCCTTTCCATTTCACTCTATTCTACTCCATTCCATTCCATTCCATTCCATTCCACACCACACCACTCCACTCCATTACATTACATTCCTTTAAAATCCATTCCAGTGAAGTCTGATCCACAAATTCAACTCCACTCCACTGCATTTCACTCTTCTCCTTTGCATTCAGTTCCTTTCCATTCGGATCCATTCCATTCCTTTCTCTTCCATTCCATTTCATTCCATTCCATTCCATTCCATTCCATTCCATTCCATTCCATTCCATTCCATTCCAATCTTTTCCTTTCCATCTCACTCTCTTCCACTCCATTCCATTCCGTTCCATTCCATTCCATTCCATTCCACTCCACTCCATTCCCTTACATTCCACTCCATTCCATTCCATTCCACCCAATTCCATTCCTCTCCATTCCACTCCACTCCACTCCAATCCACTCCAATCAACTCCACTACACTCCAAACCATTCTAGTCTACTCCACTCTACTCCTCTCCATTTCTTTCCATTTTATTCAATTCAATTTTCTTCCATTCCACAACACTCCATTCCATTCCATTCTACTGCATTCTCATCCACTCCAGTCAACTCCATACCACTCCAATCCACTCCACTATGTTCCGTTCCATTCCATTCCATTGAATTCCTTTCCATTCCATGCCATTCCAAACCACTTCATTCCATTCCAATCCATTCGCCTCCATTTCATTCCACTCCACTCCATTCAATTCCATTCCTTTCCACTGCACTCTAATCCACTCCACTCAACTACATTCCACTCCACTCCACTCCACTCTGTTCTATTGCTTTCCCTTGCATTCAATTCCGTTATGTTCCTTTCAATTCCGCTCCATTCCCATCCTCTCCACTCTATTCCACTCCGTTCCATTACACTTCATTCCACCTCATTTCTCTCCATTCTACACCATTCCTCTCCATTCCATTCCACTCCATTCCATTCCATTCCATTTCACTCCATTCCACTCCAGTCAATTCCACTCCATTCCATTCGACACCACTCCAATCCATTCCATTCCACTCCATTCCACTACACTCGACTCCACTCCACTCCGTTCCATTCCACTCCTCTAAATTCTGTTCCTTTTCAATCCATTAATTTCCATTTCATGACATTCCATCCCACTGAATTTTGATACACTCCACTCCTCTCCACTCCACTCCATTCCATTCCATTTCATTCTATTCCATTCCATTCCACCCTACTCCATTTCATTCCACTCCATTCCACCACACTCCACTCCACTCCACTCCTGTCCTTTCCATTTCATTCGATTCCGTTCCACTGCACTCAAATCCACTTCACTCAACACCACAGCACTTCACTCCATTCCATTCCGTTCCATTTCATTTCGTTTAACTCCATTCCTTTTGATTCCACTCCACTCCAATCCACTCCATTCCACTCCATTCCAATTCACTGCAATACAATGCACTCCACTCCACTCCATTTCATTCCTCTCCATTCCTTTCCATTCTACTCCATTCCATTACATTGCATTTCACTCCATGCTACTCTATTCCACTCCACTCCATTGCACTCCACTCCATTCCACTCTACTCCACTCCATTCCACTCCATTTCGTTCAATTCCACTCCATTCCATTTTATTTCACTTCTTGTCACTCCATTCCACTCCACTATACTCCATTTCACTCCATTCCATTCCATTGCATTCTACTCTTTTCCATTCCATTCCGTTCCATTATTTTGACTAGATCTCACTTTGTCACACAGAGTGGAGTGCAGTGTCACAATCTTAGCTCACATTACCTGTCATCATTCTGGTACTTCCATTTCATTAGTTTCCACTCCATTCCAGTCAATTCCACTCCACTCCACTCCATTCCATTCAATTCCACTGAATTCCATTTAATTTCACTCCTTGTCACTCCATTCCATTCCACTACACTCCATTCCACTCCCCTCCATTCCATTGCAGTCTACTCCTTTCCATTCCATTCCTTTACATTATTTCGACTTGAACTCACTCCATCACCCAGAGTGGAGTGCAGTGGCACAATCTTATCTCACAGTACATTTCGTCATTCCATTACTTTCCATTTCTTTAGATTCCACTCCATTCCAATCAACTCCACTCCACTCCAATCAATGTAGCAACACTCCATTCCATTCCATTTTCTTCCATTTCCTTCCACTGCACTCCAATCCACTCCATTCGTCTCCACTCCACTCCAATCCAATCCTTTCCTTTCCATTCCATTTAATTCCGTTTCATTCCATTCCATTCCGTTCCATTCCTTGCCATTCCAATCCACTCCATCCATTCCACTCCATTCCTGTCCATTCCCCTCCCCTCCACTCCATTCCATTGCATTCCATTCCATTCCATTCCATTCCACTGCACTGCCATCAACTCCAGCCAACTCCACACCACTCCAATCCACTTCACTATGTTCCTTTCCATTCCATTGAATTCCACTCCATTCCATGCAATTCCAAACCACATCATTCCATTCCACTGCATTCCACTCCATTCCTTTCCACTCCACTCCACTCCAATCCATTCAATTCCATTCCATTCCACTGCACTCCAGTCAACTCCCCTCAAATGCATTCCACTCCACTCAACTCCACTCTTCCAATGTGTTCCCTTGCATTTCATTCGGTTCTGTTCCATTCAATTCCACTCCATTCCCTTCCTCTCCACTCCATTCCACTCCACTCCATTTCACTCCATTCCATTCCATTCCACTCCTCTCCACTCCACTGCACTCCATTCCATTTGACTCCCTTTCATTCCACTACTCTCCATTCCATTCCTCTCCATTTCTTTCCTTTCTACTCCACTCCATTTCACTGCTTAATTTCTACTCACTCTTTCACACAGACTGGAGTGTAGTGGCACACTCTTAGCTTGAATTTCATTTCAAAATTCCATTCCATTCCACTCCATTCCATTCCATTCCACTTCACTCCACTTCATTCCATTCAATTCCTTTTCATTCCTTTGAACTCCAATCCACTTCACTCAACTCCACTCCACTCCACTCTATTCCTCTCCATTCCATTTCATTCCATTCCATTCCATTCCATTCCATTCCGTTTCATTCCATTCCATCCCATTCCATTCCTTTCCATTACATTACGTTCCACTCCATTCCATTCCGTTCCACTCCATTCCATTCCATTCCTCTCCATTCCATTCTAATCCATTCCATTCCATTGCACTCCATTCCATTCCATTCCACCCCACTCCATTTCACCCCATTCCACTTCTATCCATTCCACTCCACTCCATTCCCTTACTCTCCACTCCATTCCAGTGTGTTCTACTCCATTCCATTCCTTTCCTTTCATTTATTGCGGCTTGACCTCACTCCATCACCTAGAATGGAGTGCAGTGGCACAATCGTAGCTCACATTTAATTTCACCATTGCATTCCATTCCATTCCATTCCAAAATATTCCATTCCTCTCCACTCCACTCCCCTCGATTCCATTCCTCTCAACTCCACTCCACTCCATTCCATTCCATTCCATTCCACTCTATTCCTCTGCACTCTGATCCACAACACTCAACTCTACTCCCCTCCACTCCACTCCAACACGTTCCGTTCTTTTACATTCCATTCCGTTCCTCTCCATTCCATTCGGTTTCACTCCATTCCATTCCACTCCATTCCATTCCATTGCTCTTCATTCCATTCTACTCCAGTCCACACTATTCCACTCCACGCCATTCCTCTCCACTGCTTTCCACTCCACTCCAGTCCAATCCATCCCACACCACTCCACTCCGTTCTATTCTATTCCATTTCACTCCATTCCACTGCACTCCATTGATCTCCACACAATTCCACTCCACTTCACTCCATTCTACTCCATTCCATTCCACTCCTATCCATTTAATTCCATTCTACTTCATTCCATTCTATTACTTTATTTTGATTGGATCTTTGTCTGTCACCCATACTGGAGTGCAGTGGCACGATATTAGCTCACATTTCATTTCACCATTCCATTCCATTCCATTACACACCACTCTAATACACTGCACTCCACTGCATTATATTCCATTTCATTCCTTTTCTTTCCATTCCATTCCATTCCATTCCATTCCATTCCATTCCATTCCATTCCATTCCATTCCTTTCCATTCCATTCCATTCCATTCCATTCCATTCCTTTCCATTCCATTCCATTCCATTCTATTCCATTCTATTCCATTCCATTCTGCTTCATTCCATTCCACTGCCCTCTGATCCACTCCACTCAACTCCACTCCACGCCATTCTGTTCTGTTCCAGTCTATTCCATTCCCTTCCATTCTGTTCCATTCCTTTCCATTCCAAGCCACTCCATTCCATTCCACTGCATTCGTCTCCTTTCCACTCCACTTCGCTCCACTCAATTCTATGCCATTGCATTGCACTACATTCTGATCCACTCAATAAACAACACTCTGCTTCTCTCCACTCCACTCTATTCCATTCCATTTAATTCCACCCCATTCCATACCACGCCAGTCTATTCCACTCCACTCCATTGTACTTCATTCCACCTCATTCCTGTCCCTTCTACACAATTCCACTCCATTCCATTCCACTCCATTCCATTCCATTCCATTCCACTCCATTTCACTCCACTCCATTCCACTCCATTCCATTTGCCATGGCTCCAATCCATTCCATTCCACTCCATTCCACTACACTCGACTCGACTCCACTCCATTCTATTCCACTCCTCTAAACTCTGTTCCATTCTAATCCATTAATTTCCATTTAGTTACATTCCATTCCGCTGCACTTTGATTCACTCCACTCAACTCCATTCCACTCCACTCCGTTCCATTCCATTCCTTTCTATTCCTTTCCACTCCATTCCATTTCATTCCATTCCTTTCCATTCCGTTTAATCCCACTCCATTTCATCCCACTTCATTCCATGACAATCCAGTCCATTCCACTCCACTCCTCTCCTTTCCGTTCCATTCCATTCTGTTCCACTACACTCGAATCCACTTCATTCAACATCACTCCACTCCACTACATTCCATTCCGTTCCATTCTGTTCCATTTCATTTCAATCAACTCCATTCCTTTTGATTCCACACCACTCCACTCCACTCCATTTCACTCCAGTCCAATGCATTCCACTTCTCTGCAATGCAATGCACTCCACTCCATTCCATTCCACTCCATTCCATTCTATTCTTCTCAATTCCATTCCTTTGCATTCTACTCCATTCCATTCCATTCCATTTCACTCCATGCTACTCCATTCCACTCCACTCCTTTGCACTCCACTCCATTCCACTCCGCTGCACTCCATTCCACTCCATTCCTTTCAATTCCACTCCATTCCGTTTTATTCCACTTCTTGTCACTCCATTCCACTGCACTACACTCCATTCCACTCCACTTCATTCCATTGTATTCTACTCCTTTCCATTCCATTCCATTCTAATATTTCGACTAGATCTCACTTCGTCACCCAGAGTGGAGTGCAGTGGCACAATCTTAGCTCACATTACATTTCATTATTCCATTACATTCTGTTTCATTAGATTCCACTCCATTCCAATCAACTCCACTCCACTCCACTCCATTCCTTTCAATTCCACTCCATTCCATTTTATTCCACTTCTTGTCACTCCATTCCACTGCACTACACTCCATTCCACTCCACTCCAATCCACTCCTTTCTACTCCATTCCATTTCATTTCATTCCTCTGCACTCTGATTCCCTCCACTCAGCTCCACTCCACACCACTCCATGCCATTCCACTCGGTTCCATGACGTTCTGTTCCATTCCGTTCCATTTCTTTCCAATCCACTCCACTACATTCCTTTACATTTGATTCCATTGCACTCCATTCCACTCCTCTCCACTCCACTGCACTCCACTCCACTTCATTCAAATCCATCCCATTCCATTCTGCTCCTTTCCACTGTAATGCACTCCACACCACTCCACTCCACTTCATTCCATTCCATTCCAATCCACTCTGTTCCTTTTCATTCCACTCCATACCATGCCATTCCACCCGATTCCATTGCATTACTTTCATTTCAATTCACTGGACTCCACGCCACCACAATCCGCAGCATTCCACTCCACTCCATTTCACTCCAGTGCACTCCATTCCAATCCAATCCACTCCTGTCCATTCCATTCCATTCCATTTTATTACATTCCCTTCCCTTCCTTTCCACCCCACTCCATTCCATTCCATTCTTCTGCACTCAGATACATTCCAGTCAACACCACACAAGTCTAATCCACTCCACTCTGTTCCATTCAGTTCCTTTCTGTTACTTTAAATTCTGTTCCCTTCTGTTCCACTGCATTCCACTCCACTACATTCCATTACATCCGATTACTTTCCTCTCCATTCCACTGCACTCCATTTCACTTCATTCCAGTCAACTCCACTCCGTTCCACTCCACTCCATTAGTTTACACTCCACTCCAAACCATTGCACTCCACCCCCTTCCATTCCATTCCATTCCATTCCATTCCATTCCATTGCATTTCATTCCATTGCATTCCATTCCATTCCACTCCATTCCATTCCATGCCTTCCCATTACCCTCGTTTCCACTTCGTTTTATTCCATTCCAATCCCTTCCATTTCATTCCACTACCTTCCACTCCATTCCACTCCAATCCACTCTATTCCACTCCACTACAGTCCACTTCACTCCACTCCTCTCCATTCCATTCCATTTTATTCCATTCCATACTATTCCATTCCAATCCACTCCATTCCATTCCAATACACTGCACTCCGATCTACTCTATTAAACTGCCCTCCTCTCAACTCCACTTTGTTCTGTTCTATTCGATTCCATTCCATTCCACCCCACACTATTCCATTCCACTGATTTCCACTCCATTCCACTCCATTCCTCTTCACTCCACTCCACTCCACTCTACTCCACTCCTTTCCATTCCTTTTAATTCCACTGCACTCTGATCCACTCAACTCAAATCCACTGCACTCAACTCCACTCCATTCCAATCCATTGCACTCCACTCCATTTTTTTCTGTTCCATTCCATCCAATTGCATTCTATTCCACTAATTTCCATTCTATTCCTATCCATTCAACTCCTCTGCGTTCCATTCCTGTACCTTACACTCGACTCCACTCTATTCCACTGATTTCCACTCCAGTCTACTCCGCTCAATTCCATTCCATTCCATTCCATTTCACTGCATCCCATTCCACTCCACTAGTCTCCACTCCACTCCACTCCACTCCTCTCCTTACCATTCCATTACTTTCTGTTCTGTTCTGTTCCATTCCACTCCATTCCGTTCCACTCCGTTCCATTCCACTGCAGTCAATTTCACTACATTCCAGTCCATTCCTCTACACTCCACGCCACTCCACTCCTTTCCATTCCATTCCATTTCTGTTCATTCCTTTCCAATTCCCTCCATTTCATTCCATTACATTCCTTTCCATTCCATTCCACTGCACTCTCAGGCACTACACTCAACTCCACTCCACTACATTCTGCTACGTTCCGTTTCTTTCCATTCCCTTTTGATCCATTCCATTTCATTCCTTTCCATTCTATTCATTTCAATTTCACTCCATTCCATTCCACTCCATTCCAATGCATTCCATTCCACTCAACTCCACTCTCTTCCTTTGCATTCTATTCCAATCCACTGCAATCTGATCCACTCCACTCAACTTTGCTCCACTCCTCTCCCCTCCTTTGCATTCTGTTCCATTCGATTTCATTCCATTCCATTCCTATCCACTACTCTCCATTCCATTCCACTTCATTCGCCTCCATTCCCTTACACTCCACTTCATTACATTCCACTCTATTCATTTTCATTCCTCTCTACTCCATTCCAGTTCATTCCATTCCATGCCACTCCACTCCATTCATGCCATTCCACTCCATTCCATTCCATTCTACCCCATTCCAGCCCATTATTCTCCATTCAACTCCACTACACTACACTATAACCCAGTCCACTCCACTGCTCTCAATTCCACTCCACTCCTCTCCATTACATTCAATTCGATTTTATTCAATTGCATTCCATTCCATTCCCTTCCATCCAATTTAACTGCATTCCGTTCCAATCTACTCAAATTCACTCCACTCCTGTCCACTCTATTCTGTTCCATTCCATTCCATTTTCTTCCATTCCATTCAATTCCATTCCATTTCATTCCATTCCATGCCACTCCATTCCATTCCATTCCACTCTATTGCCCTGCATTGCTATTAAATCCACTCCACTCCATTCGACTCCAATCCACTCAAATCCAGTCCACTCCACTGCATTCTATTCCATTCCAATGGACTCCAATCGACTCCATTCAAGTCCACTCCACTCCTCTCTACTCAGTTCCATTCCGTTAAGTTCTGTTCCATTCTGTTTCATTCCGTTCCTTTCCAGTCCAATCTCTTCCACTCCCCTCCATTCCATTCCTCTGCATTGCATGGCATTCCACTCCAATCCAATCCTCTCCACTCCAGTGCATTCCATTACACTCCATTCCATTCCATTACTCTCCTTGTCTCTCCAATCCACTCCACTCCATTCGACTCCACATCATTCCACTCCCCTCCACTCCATTCTACCCAATTCGTTTCCACTCACTCCACTCCTTTCCCTTCTACTCCTTTCCATTCCATTTCTTTATTTCTACTTGATCTCATTCTGTCACCCAGACTGGAGTGCAGTGGCACAATCCTGGCTCAAATTGCATGTCACACTTCGATTCCATTCCATTCCATTTCTTTCCACTCCACTCCATTCCACTCCACTAAGCTCCACTTCACTCCTCTCCCCCCACACCACTCCATTCCATTTCACTGAACTCCATTCCATTCCATTCCCTTTCATTCCATTCCATTCCGTACCATTCCATTCCATAACATTCCATTAAATTCCACTCCTCTCCATTCCATTCCCCTCCATTCCAATCGAATCCACTCCACTCCACTCAATTATTTTCAATTTCCTTTCATTCCACAGCAATCCTGTGCACTAACACTCCACTTCCCTCCACTCAGTACTTCCTTTACAATCCATTTCATTTCGTTCCATTCCATTCCACTCCATTCCATTCCACTCCATTCCTTTCCACTCCACTCCATTACATTACATTACATTACATTACATTACATTACATTACATTACATTACATTACATCCTGCAGCTCTATGAGCCAATCCACTCTTCTCCACTCCACTGCATCCCGTCCCGTTTCATTCCATTCCGTCCCATTCCATTCCATTCCCTTCCATTCCGTACCATTCCATTCCATTCTACTCCTCTCCATTCCATTCCACTCCATTCCAATGCAATCCACTCCATTCCACTCCACTCCTTTACTTTCCATTTCCTTACATTCCACAGCAATACTGTGCACCCACTCCACTCCACTCCGCTCCACTCCACTCTGTTCCATTCCTTTCCGTTCCATTCCATTCCGTTCCGTTCCATTCCACTGCATTCCATTCCACTCCTCTTCATTTCATTCCAGTCCACTCCATTCAATTCCACTCCACTCCATTCCATTCCATTCCATTGTTTTCCATTCCAGTCCCCTCCACTCCACTCTCTTCCATTCCACTACTCCACATTCCAATCCACTCCATACCATTCCCCTCCATTCCTTTCCACTCCATTCCACTCCACTCCAATCCGTTCCACTCAATTCCATTCATTTCCACTCCATTCCAAACCATTCCATTCCACTCCATTCCATTCATTTCCACTCCATTCCATACAATTCCATTCAACTCCATTCCACTCAATTCCATTACACTCCATTCCCCTCCACTCCAATCAACTCCACTCTAGTCCTTCAGACTCCATTCCATTCCACTTCATTCCATTCCATTCCACTCCATTCCATTCCATTCCATTGCTCTCCATTACACTCCATTCCACTCCACTCCATTCCACTCCACTCCACTCTACTCCATTCTACTCCATTACATTCCACTCCGCTCCATTCCATTACAATCTACACCCTTACATTCCACTCTATTCCATTCTACTCCATTCCACGCCTATTCACTCCATTCAAATAAGTTTCCTTTCGCCTCCACTCCATTCCACTCCACTCCACTCCATTCCATTTCATTGCGTTCCATTCCATTCCATTCCATTCCATTCCATACCGCTCCACTCCATTCCACTCCACTAAACTCCATTCCATTTCATTGCGTTCCATTCCATTCCTCTGCACACCCATCCACTCCAGTCAACTTCACTACTCTCTATTTCACTCCTTTTCTTTCCGTTCCATTCCGTTCCTTTCCAAAATATGCTATTCCGTTCCATTCCCTTTTATTTCCCTCCACTGTAATCCATTCCACTCCATTCCACTGCATTCCACTCCACTCAACTAAACTCCACTCGACTCTGTTCCATTCCATTCCGTTCGGTTCCATTCATTTCCAACCCACTCATTTGCATTCACCTCCACTCCATTCCACTCAACTCCACTCCACTCCATTCCATTCCACTCCATTCCATTCTATTAGAATCCATTCCATTCCATTCCACTCCATTCCATTCCACTATACTCCTTTCCACAACAGACCATTCCGCTCCACTCCATTTGACTCTACTTCTCTCCATTCCACTCCATTCTATTCCATTCCACTCCCTTCCATTCCATTCCATTCCATTCCACTCTACTCCTTTCCATTTCTTTCCATTCGGCCCCTATCCACTCCCTTCCACTGCATGCAGTTCCACTCCACTCCATTCCATTCCATGATACACAATTCCATTTCATTCCTGTATTTCGACTAGATGTCACTCTGTCACCCAGACTGGAGTGAAGTGGGGCCATCTTAGGTCTTAAATTTATTTCACCATTCCATTCCATTCCATTCCATTCCATTCCATTCCATTCCTTTCCATTCCACTCCATTCCATTCCACTCCACTCGTCTCCACTCCACTCCATTCCATTCCATTTCATTCCATTCCAATGCACTCCGATCCATTCCAGTCAGATCCAATCCACTCCACTCCTTTCCACTCCATTCCATTCCATTCCGTTCTATGCCATTCCATTCCATTCTCTTCCCTGTGGTTCCATCACATTCCATTCCACTCTACTCCATTCCATTTCACTACTTTCCACTCCACTCCACTCCACTCGGTTCCATTCTGTTCAATTCCATTCTTTTCCATTGCATTTCAATCCTCTCCATTACATTCCTTTCTACTCCACTGGGTTCCATTCCACTGCATACCACTCCAGTCCATTCCACTCCATTTCATTCCATTACACTCCACTCTTTTACATTCCAATATACTCCAGTCCATTTCATTCCATTCCATTCCACACCACTCTATACCATTCCATTCCACTCCATTCCATTCCATTCCAACCCCTGCCATCCCATTCCTCTCCATTCCATTCCACACCAATCCACTCCACCCCAATACACTGCACTCCACTCCATTCCACTCCATCTTCTCCACTGCTCTCCCTCACATTCCATTCGATTTTATTCCATTCCATTCCATTCTACTCCATTACATTATATTCATTTCCAATGCATTCTGATCCAATCCACTCCACTCCACTCTACTGCATTCCACTCCTTTCCATTCCATTCCATTCCACTCCACTCCATTCCTTTCCACTGGATTCCACGCCATTCCTCTCCACTCCACTCTACTGCATTCCATTCCATTCCATCCCATTCCGTTCCATTCCATTCCATTCCATTCCAATGCATTGTGATCCACTCCACTCAAATTCACACCTCTAAACTCCATTCGTTTGCATTCCGTTTTGTTCCGTTCCGTTTTGTTGCGTTCCATTCCAGTCCATTCCCTTCCACTCCACTCCATTACACTCCACTCCATTTCACTCCATTCCACTCCACTCCAATCCACTCCACTCCACTCCTTTCCTTTCCACTCCATTCCACTCCATTTGACGCCATTCCACTTCACTCTATTCCACTTCACCTCATTCCACTCCAGTCCACTCCATTCCCCTCATTTCCTTTCCACTCCAATCCATTCCATTGCATTCTACTCCATTCCCTTCCATTCCTGTATTTCGACTGGATGTCACTCTGTCACCGAGACTGGAGTGTAGCAGCCCAATTTTAGCTCGCATTTCATTTCCCAATTCGGTTCCATTCCATTTCTCTCCACTCCTTTCCACTGCAATCCACCCCACTCCACTCCATTCCATTTCACTCCACTCCATCCTATTCCATTCCACTGCACTCCGATCCAGTCCAATCCACTCCACTACACTTCAATCCACTCCCCTCCACACCATTCCATTCCACTCAATTCCATTGCACTCCACTCCATTCCATCTCATTCCATTCCATTCCATTCTTTTCCACTGCACCTCAATCCACTCCACTCAAATCAAATCCACTCCCCTCCTTTCCAATCCGTTCTATTCCATTCCATTCCATTCTATACCGTTTAATTCCATTCTGTTCCATTCCATTCCATTCCACTGCACTACATTCCATTCCAATCCATTCCACTCCACTCCACTCCTTTACACTAAACTCCAATTCACGACACACCACTTAACTACGCTACACTCCAATCCACTCCATTCTATTCCACTGCACTCCGATCCACTCCACTCAACTCCACTCCACTCCATTCCACTCGTTTGCATTACATTCCATTCCTTTCCTTTAGAATCCATTCCATTCCACTCCACTCCATTTCTCTCCAATCCTTTTCACTCCATTCCACTCCACTCTACCCCAGTGTACTCCACTCCGTTCCACTGCCTTCCATTCCACTCCACTCAATTCCATTCCATTCCATTCCACAACTTTACACTCCATTCAACACCACTCCATTCCACTCCAATTTATTCCACTCCACTCCACTGCATTCCACTCCATTCCCTTCCACTCTATTCCATTCCATTCCATTCCACTCCTCTCCTTTCCATTCCACTCCATTCCACTTCCCCCCTCTCCAATAAACTCCATTCCATTCCGCTGCACTCCATTCCATTTCATTCAACTCCATTCCTTTGTGTTCCTTTATTTTGAATGGATCTCATTCTGTCACACAGTCTAGAGTGCAGTGGCACAATCTTAGCTCAGATTTCATTTCATCATTCCATTCCATTCCATTTCGTCCCATTCCCTTCCATTCCATTCCACTCCCGTCCATTTTATTCCATTGCATTTCTTTCCATTCCATTCCACTGCATTCCCAACCTCTCCATGCAACTCCACTACACTACACTCTACTACGTTCCGTTTCCGCCTATTACTTTCGTTTGATTCCTTTCCATTTCTTTGCATTGTATTCCTTGCCATTTCACTCCATTTCATTCCATTCCTTTCCATTCCATTCCAATGCAGTCCATTCCACTCCACTGCACTCTGTTCCTTTGCATTCCATTCTAATCCAGTGCATTCTGATCCGCTCCACTCAACGTCGCTGCACTCCACTCCACTCCTTTCCATTATGTTCCGTTCCATTTCATTCCGTTGCATTCCATTCCTTTCCACTCCACTCCATTCCTTTCCACTGCATTCCACTCCATTCCATTACAATGCACTTCATTCCATTCCACTCAATTCCTTTCCATTCCAATCCAATGCACTCAAGTCCACTCGACTCCACTCCATTCCTTTCTATTCCATTCCAATCCACTGCACTCTGATCCACTCCACTCTACTCCACTCCACTCCACTCCATTCAATTCCATTCAGTTGCTTTCCATTGCATTCCATTTCATTCGGTTCCATTCCATTGCTTTCCACTCCTCTCCATTCCATTACCCTGCATTTCATTCCATTCCATTCCTCTCCACTTCATTCCAGTCCACTCCATTCCTTTCCATTCCACTCTACTCCAATCCATTTCATTCCACTCCATTCAATTCCACTCATTTCCATTCCATTCCACACCATTCCTTCCCATTCCTATCCATTCCACTCCACTCCACTCCACGTCAATCCACTTCACAAACCTCCACTGCATTCAACTCCACTCCACTCCTCTCTATACCATTCCGTTCCATTTTATTACATTCCACTCCATTTCTTTGCACTTCACTCATTTCCATTGAATTCCAATGAACTCCGATCTACTCCACTCAACTCCACTCCACTCCATTGCACTCCATTCCATTCCATTGCATTCCATTCCGTTGTATTCCATTCCATTCCACCCCACTTCATTCCATTCCATTCCTCTCCATTACAATCCATTCCACTCCAATCCACTCCACTGCACTCCACTCCAATACATTCCATTCCATTCCATTGGTCTCCAATCCACCCATCTCAAATCCACTCCACTCAGTTCCATTCCATTCCTTTCTTTTCCGTTCCATTTCCTTCTTTTCCATTCCAGTCCATTCCCTTCCAATCCACTCCATTCCACATCACTCCATTTCACTCCATTCCACTCCAATCCAATCCTCTCGACGCCACTTATTTCAGTTCCACTCCATTCCATTCCATTCCACTCCATTCCACTCCAATCCACTCCATTCCACTCCAGTCTATTCCACGCCACTTCATTCCAATCCACCACACTCCATTCCACTCATTTCCATTCCAATCCACTCCATTCCTTTCCATTCGAAACCACTCCATTGCAGTCCTTTATTTCGACTGGATTTAATTATCTCACCCAGACTGGAGTGCAGTGGCAAAATCTTAGCTCACATTTCATTTCACAATTCGATTCCATTTCATTCCATCCCATTCCATTCCATTCCACTCCACTGCATTCTACTCCAATCAACTTCACTCCACCCAACTACGCTCCATTTCATTTCGCTGCATTGCTTTCCATTTCATTCCATTCCCATTCTTCTCCACCCCACGCCACTTCACCCCAGTCCACTCCTCTCCAATCCATTCCATTCCACTCAATTTCTTTTCACTCTTCTGCATTCCGTTTCATTCCATTCCAGTCCATTCCATTCAACTGAACTCTGATGCACTTCAGTCAAATCCAATCCACTCCACTGCATTCCACTCCATTGTATTCCTTTCCATTCCATTGCATTACATTCCATTCAGTCCCATGAGACTCCACTCCATTCCATTCCACTCCATTCCCCTCCACTCCATTCCACTCCATTCCTTTGAACTCAACTCCAATCCACTCCACTCGACTCCACCACAATACTTTCCTATCCATTTTATTCCATTCAATTTCACTGCACTCCAATCCACTCCACTCAACTCCCGTCCAATACACTCCAGTCCGTTGCATTCCGTTCCATTAGTTTCCTTTCCTTTACTCTCTTTTCTTTCCAGGCAACTCTACTCCATTCCATTCCATTTCATTCCATACCACTGAACTCTGTTCCACTCCAATCAAACACAATCCACGCCACTCCATTCCACTCCGTTCCATTCCGTTCCATTGCATTCCTTTCCACTCCACTCCATTCCATTCCATTCCACTCCACTCCACTCTGCTCCACTCCATTGCATTCCCCTCCACTGCAATCCAATCAACATTACTCCACTGCACTACACTCCAATCCACTCCATTCCATTGCATTCCTCCACACTCCAATCGATTCCACTCAACTCCACTCCACTCCTTTCCAATTCGTTCTATTCCTTTCCGTTTCATTCTGTTTCGTTCCACTCCTTTCCTTTCCACTCCACTCCATTCCTCTCCAATCAGTTTCTCTCCATTCCACTCCAATCTACTCGACTCCACTCCAATCCACTCCATTGCCTTCCATTCCATTCCACTCCTTTCCATTCCACTCCAATAAATTCCATTACATTCCACACATATCTACTCCATTCAACTACACTCCATTCTACTCCAATCTATTCCTCTCCACTACACTTCATTCCTCACGATTCATTTTCATTCCTCTCCATTCCATTCTGCTCCATTCCACTCCACTCCACTCCCCTCCATTCCATTCCACTCCATTCCACTCCTATCCATTCCATTTCATTCCATTCCATTCCACTACACTCCTTTCTATTCCATTCTGCTCCATTCAATTCTATTCCTTTATTTTGACTAGATCTCACTCTGTCACCCAGGATGGAGTGCAGTGACACAATGTTTGCTGATATTTCATTCCACCATTCTATTCCATTTCATTCCATTCCACGCCATTACACACCACTCCCCTGTACTCCACTCCACTCTACTCCTTTCCTCTCCTCTAGATTCCATTCCATTCCATTCCATTCCAATCCAGTCCTCTATACTCCACTCAATTCCACTACACTCCATTCCTTTCCACTCCACTCCATTACATTGCATTCCATTCCATACCATAGCTCCATAATCCAATCCACTCCTCTCCACTCCACTCTGTCCCATTCCGTTCCATTCCATTCCATTCATTCCATTCCATGACATTCCCTTCCATTCCATTAATTCCATTCCATGCCATTCCATTCCATTCCACTTCTCTCCATTCCATTCCACTGCATTCCAATCCAATGCACTCCACAACACTCCACTCCACTCCATTACTTTTCCATTTCCTTACATTCCACAGCAATCCTGTGCACTACACTCAACTCCACTCCCCTCTACTCAGATCAATTCCTTTCCGTTCCCTTCCATTCCATTCCCTTCCACTCCATTCCATTCCACTCCACTCCATTACATTGCATTCCATTCCATACCACAGCTCTATGATCCAATCTACGCTTCTCCACTCCACTCTGTCCGGTTTCATTCCATTCCATTCTGTTCCATTCCATTCCACTCCTCTCCATTCCATTCCACTCCATCCCAATCCAAACCCCTCCACTCCACTCCACTCCATTTGTTTCCATTTCCTTACATTCCACAGCAATCCTCTGCACTACACTCAACTCCACTCCACTCCACTCTGTTCCATTCCTTTCTGTTCTGTTCTGTTCCGTTCTGTTCCATTCCACTTCATTCCATTCCATTCCATTCCATTCCATTCCATTCCACTCCACACCATTTCACTCCATTCCACTCCACTCAACTCCACTCCGCTCCACTCCTTTCCATTTCATACCATTCAATTCCGTTCCATTCCATGCCCTTCCATTCCATTCCATTCCATTCCATTCCATTCCATTCCATTCCATGTCCTTCCATTCCATTCCATTCC
Organism: Pan paniscus; assembly: GCF_029289425.2. Lineage (NCBI taxonomy): Eukaryota > Metazoa > Chordata > Mammalia > Primates > Hominidae > Pan > Pan paniscus. The sequence continues at coordinate 22,410,812 of NC_073273.2, read as the reverse complement.
ACTTTGTTCCATTCCAGTCCACTCCACTCCACTCCATTCCATTCCCCTCCTCCACATTCTATTCCACTCCATACCATACCATTATATTCTATTTATGCAATTCCACTCCATTTCTCTCCTCTCCATTCTACTCCACTCCACTCCATTCCACTCCATTCCATTCATTTCCACTCCATTCCAAAACATTCCATTCCACTCCATTCCACTAATTTCCACTCCATTCCACACAATTCCTTTCAACCCCGTTCCACTCTATTCCATTTCACTCCATTACCCTCCACTCCAATCAACTCCACTCCAGTCCTTTTCACTCCATTGCATTCCATTGTACTCCATTCCATTCCATTGCTCTCCATTCCACTCAATTCACTCCATTCCATTCCACTCCACTCCATTCCATTTCACTCCATTCCATTCCACTCCACTCCTTTCAATTCCGTTCAGCTCCATTCCATTCCATTCTTTTATTTCCACTAGATCTCACTCTGTCACCCAGACAGGAGTGCAGTGACACAATTTTGCTGATAATTCATTTCACCTTTTTATTCCATTTCATTCCATTCCACGCCATTGTACTCCAATTCCCTCTACTCCAATCCTCTCCACTCTACTCCTTTCCTCTCCACTCAATTCCATTCCATTCCATTCCATTCCACTCCAGTCCTCTATACTCCACTCAATTCCACTCCACTCCATTCCATTACACTCCACTCCATTACTTAGCATTCCATTCCATACAACAGTCTATGATCCAATCCACTCCTCTCCACTACACTCCGTCCCGTTCTGTTCCATTGCATTCCATTCTATTCCATTCCATTGCATTCCATTCCATTCCGTTCCATACCATTCAATTCCATTTCACTCCTCTCCTTTCCATTCACCTCCATTCCAATCCAATCCACTCCAATTCACTCTACTGCACTCCACTCCACTCCATGACTTTCACTTTCCTTACATTCCACAGCAATCTTGTTCACTGCACTCCACTCCACTCCACTCAGTTCTTCCTTTCAAATCCATTCCATTTCATTCCATTCCATTCCACTCCATTCCATTCCACTCCATTCCATTCCACTCCACTCCATTACATTGCATTCCATTCCATACCACAGCTCTATGATCCTAACCACTCCTCTCCACTCCACTGCATCCCGTTCTGTTCCATTCCATTCCTTTCCATTCCATTCTGCTTCATTCCATTCCATTCCGTACTTTTCCATTCCATTCCACTCCTCTCCATTCCATTCCACTCCATTCCAATGCAATCCACTCCACTCCACTCCGTTACTTTCCATTTCCTTACATTCCACAGCAATCCTGTGCACCCACTCCACTCCACTCAGTTCCATTCCTTTCTGTTACATTCCATTCCGTTCCATTCCACTGCACTCCATTCCTTTCCTCTCCATTCCATTTCATTCCTCTTCATTTCATTCCATTCCACTCCACTCAATTCCACTCCACTCCACTCCTTTCCATTCCATTCCATTCCACTTTTTTTCCATTCCTGTCGCGTCCACTCCACTCCACTCTATTCCATTCCACTACTCCACATTCTATTCCACTCCATACTATTCCATTACTTTCCATTCCATTCCACTCCATACCATTCTCCTCCATTCCTCTCCACTCCATTCCACTACACTCCATTCCATTCCACTCAATTCCATTCATTTCCACTCCATTCCAAACCATTCCATTGCACTCCATTCCATTCACTTCCACTCCATTCCATACCATTCCATTCAACTCCATTCCACTCAATTCCGTTCCACTCCATTCCCCTCCACTCTAGTCATCTCCACTCCAGTCATCTCCACTCCAGTCCTTTGCACTCCATTCCATTTCATTCCACTCCATTCCATTCCATTCAATTCCATTCCACTCCATTCCCCTCCAGTCCAATCAACTCCACTCCAGTCATTTGCAATCCATTCCATTCCATTGGTCTCCATTCTACTCCATTCCACTCCACTCCATTCCACTCCACTCCACTCTACTGCATTCTACTCGATTCCATTGCACTCCACTCCATTCTATTACATTCTACACCCTTACATTCCACTCCATTCCATTCTACTCAATTCCACACCTTTCCAATCCATTCAACTCTATTCCATTCCACTCCACTCCATTCGACTCCACTCCACTCCATTCCATTTCATTGCGTTCCATTCCATTCCATTCCATTCCATGCCTCTGCACACCCATCCACTCCAGTCAACTCCACTCCTCTCTATTTCACTCCTTTTCTTCCCATTCCATTCCATTCTTTTCCAAAAAATTCCATTCTGTTCCATTCCCTTTTATTTCACTCCAGTGTAATCCACTCCACTCCATTCCACTGCATTTGACTCCACGAAACTAAACTCCACTCGACTCTTTTCCATTCCATTCCGTTCTGTTCCATGCATTTCCTATCCACTCAAATGCACTCACCTCCACTCCATTCCACTCCACTCCACTCCACTCCATTCTATTCCAATCCATTCCATTCTATTAGACTCCATTTCATTCCATTCCATTCCACTTCTTTCCATTCCATTAAATTACGCTCCATTCCACTACATTCCACTATACTCCATTCCACAAGAAAACATTCCACTCCACTTCAATCTTCTCTACTTCTCTCCATTCCACTCCATTCTTTTCTTTCCACTCCATTCCATTCCATTCCACTCCATTCCACTCCACTCCTTTCCATTTCTCTCCATTCCACCCCTATCCACTCCCTTTCACTGCATGCTACTCCACTCCACTTCATTCCATCCACTATACACAATTCCATTCCATTCCTTTATTTCGGCTAGATGTCACTCTGTCACCCAGACTGGAGTCAAGTGGGGCAATGTTAAGTCTTAAATTTATTTCACCATTCCATTTTCCATTCTATTCCATTCCATTCCACTCCACTCGTCTCCACTCCACTCCACTCCATTCCACTCCATTCCATTCCACTGCACTCCGATCCACTCCAGTCAGATCCAATCCACTCCACTCCTTTCCACTCCATTCCCTTCCATTCCATGCCATTCCACTTCATTCTCTTCCCTTTGGTTCCACCACATTCCATTCCACTCTACTCCATTCCATTCCACTACATTCCACTCCACTCCACTCCACTCCGTTCCATTCTGTTCAATTCCATTCTTTTCCATTGCATTTCAATCCGTTCCATTCCATTCCTTTCTACTCCACTGTTTTCCATTCCACTGCATACCACTCCAGTCCATTCCACTCCACTTCATTCCATTACACTCCATTCCTTTACATTCCACTATACTCCAGTCCATTTCATTCCATTCCATT